>NC_079194.1:292979144-293063716 GCF_029499605.1 Hyla sarda
CTTTTTTTTTTTCATATCACCGGCGTTAACACACTAACTGTATTTTCTCCCTTGTATTGTCAGCATCTTCAGGGGAGACAAAGGTTAATGGACTCTGTGTTACCAAACACACTCCACTACATGCTGAATGTATTTTCTCCCAACGTGTTTCTACTGACAGTATTGTCAGTGTCTTCAGGGGAGACTACAGTTGGAATAGATATTACAAATATAAATGTTGGTTGTCTAGATAGAGGGAAAATCAATGCAGCCCCCTGATAATAGCATGCATAGGGGGACGCTGACAATACTGTCAGTAGAAACACGTTGGGAGAAAATACTGTACATTTATCAGGTAGACGAGTGTGTTTGGTAACAGTGTGTTTGGTAACATTGTCTCCACTGAAGATGCTGACAATACTGTCAGGAGAAACACGTTGGGAGAAAATGCATTAAGCAGGTACACGTTGCATAATATGTAAATATTTTGGAGATTTTTTTGGGGGGCTACTTCTTCTTCTCTTCTTTTTCCCTAACACCATATTCTTCTACTTTCTCCAGTTAATAGGACTCGTCCTGTCCATATGTCTCTGCCGGAACATCCAAAACGAAGATTACACCAAAGTACCAAAATACTAAGAAGTGTCGGCCTTTTTCCGAAACGTCACGGAATTCCCCGCCCTTGATGGAAGAAGCAGAGGGGGTGGGGAGGATTTGTAACATAATGACCCCTCCCGATCCCCCCCCCCCCACCACCATGTGTATATATTTATATATGCTGAGTCCTTGTTCAAATTAAGGAGAGAACCACGCTTAGAGAAGAAGTGATGTCATAGTTGTGACATCATCAGGGTTCAATGACTTCATTACATGGCAGATTTTTTTTTTTTTTTTTTTTTTAAACCTCTAAGTTAAGGTAAAAATGGTTCCGGCCCGAGAACAATAGGGGATTTTTTTTTTTTTATAATTTTTTTTAATTTTTTTTTTTTGGGATCCCGTGAAGAATTAGTGTAGAATTGTTGTTATTATTATCCAGAAGAATTGGATAGAAATGTTGACTTAGAGTTAGAGGTGAGACGCTCTGCAGAGCCCCAGCATGTCTGAAATGCTGGAAATTTGGGGTGGGGGGTTATAACGCCCCATGACAGAAATGGGGGGAGGGGTGATGTCTTTATATGGCTATTAATGCTTTGTATAGTGATATGTAAAGAACAAAAAAAAGCCAAATAATCTAAATAGAGCCTTTTTATTTCTGTATAAATACAATAGATGTAAATAAATGTATGGTACTCAGTATCGACCCTATGCCTGCTTGCTTTAATGGAACAGAGATTCTTGTGGAACTACAACTCCCAGTGTGCCCTGTCATTGCATTCTGGGATTTCTGCTAGTATCTAGGGCAGAGTTTCCCAACCAGGGTGCCTCCAGCTGTTGCAAAACTACAACTCCCAGCATGCCCGGACAGCCTTCGGCTGTCCGGGCATGCTGGGAGTTGTAGTTTTGCTGCAAATGAAGGCCCCCTGGTTAGGAAACACTGCTCTAGGACTGAGAAATGTCCTTCTATTTCTTACAGCTAAGGGTTTGGTACAACTGTATCCAGTGACAGTCATATTTAAGTTTTGATCCGTCAGGGATATGTCAAATCCAGCATAGTTTTCTTCGAGAAACAGCGCCACACTTGTCCTCAGGTTGTGTGTGATATTGCAGTTCAGTTCTATTGAAGTGAATGGAGCAGAGCTGCAAGACCACACACAACCTGAGGACAGGGGGGGCGCTGTTGTTAGAGGAAAGCTTTGAGTGTCTCCCCACATTGTCAATCATAAGATGCAGTGCCGAAAAAGGACGCATTGTAGGATGCAGAGTCACACCACCGTGTAGAATACCATGTCACAAAGTTGAATGCTGCGCCACAGAATACCATGTCACGTCACAGCCTAGTGTAATGCCGCGGCGCAGGGCAGAGTGTAGTGCCGCGGCGCAGGGCAGAGTGTAGTGCCGCGGCGCAGGGCAGAGTGTAGTGCCGCGGCGCAGGGCAGAGTGTAGTGCCGCGGCGCAGGGCAGAGTGTAGTGCCGCGGCGCAGGGCAGAGTGTAGTGCCGCGGCGCAGGGCAGAGTGTAGTGCCGCGGCGCAGGGCAGAGTGTAGTGCCGCGGCGCAGGGCAGAGTGTAGTGCCGCGGCGCAGGGCAGAGTGTAGTGCCGCGGCGCAGGGCAGAGTGTAGTGCCGCGGCGCAGGGCAGAGTGTAGTGCCGCGGCGCAGGGCAGAGTGTAGTGCCGCGGCGCAGGGCAGAGTGTAGTGCCGCGGCGCAGGGCAGAGTGTAGTGCCGCGGCGCAGGGCAGAGTGTAGTGCCGCGGCGCAGGGCAGAGTGTAGTGCCGCGGCGCAGGGCAGAGTGTAGTGCCGCGGCGCAGGGCAGAGTGTAGTGCCGCGGCGCAGGGCAGAGTGTAGTGCCGCGGCGCAGGGCAGAGTGTAGTGCCGCGGCGCAGGGCAGAGTGTAGTGCCGCGGCGCAGGGCAGAGTGTAGTGCCGCGGCGCAGGGCAGAGTGTAGTGCCGCGGCGCAGGGCAGAGTGTAGTGCCGCGGCGCAGGGCAGAGTGTAGTGCCGCGGCGCAGGGCAGAGTGTAGTGCCGCGGCGCAGGGCAGAGTGTAGTGCCGCGGCGCAGGGCAGAGTGTAGTGCCGCGGCGCAGGGCAGAGTGTAGTGCCGCGGCGCAGGGCAGAGTGTAGTGCCGCGGCGCAGGGCAGAGTGTAGTGCCGCGGCGCAGGGCAGAGTGTAGTGCCGCGGCGCAGGGCAGAGTGTAGTGCCGCGGCGCAGGGCAGAGTGTAGTGCCGCGGCGCAGGGCAGAGTGTAGTGCCGCGGCGCAGGGCAGAGTGTAGTGCCGCGGCGCAGGGCAGAGTGTAGTGCCGCGGCGCAGGGCAGAGTGTAGTGCCGCGGCGCAGGGCAGAGTGTAGTGCCGCGCCGCAGGGCTAATTTTCTAATTTAGCTCCTTAGAACCACTTTGGTGCAGAAAGGCCACCGTATTACACTTTTCCAAAACTGGCCCCAATATTGATATTCCAAACTCTTTGAATCCACTGGTTCCAGAAAGTTATACAGATTTGTAAATTACTTCTCTTAAACAATATTAACCTTTCAAGTACTTATCAGCTGCTGTATGCTCCAGAGGAAGTTGTGTAGTTCTTTCCAGTCTGACCACAGTGCTCTCTGCTAACACCTCTGTCCGGGTCAGGAACTGTCCAGAGCAGGAGAAAATCCCCATAGAATACCTCTCCTGCTCTGGACAGTTCCTGAATGGACAGAGGTGTCAGCAGAGAGCACTGTGGGCAGACTGGAAAGAACTACACAACTTCCTGTGGAGCATACAGTGCTGATAAGTACTGGAAGGATTAAGATTTTTTATTGGAAGTAATTTACAAATCTGTTTTAATTTTCTGGCACCAGTTGGAAAACTGCCTTATATCAGTATTCTCCAAACTGTGGACCTTCACGTGCTGCAAAACTACAATTCCCAGCATGCCCGGACAGCCAACGGCTGTCCAGGCATGCTGGGAGTTGTAGTTTTGCAGCATTTGGAGGTCTACAGATTGGAGACTACTGCCTTATTTTTACCCCTGCTTAAAGAGTACTCCACTTCTAGTACTTATCAGCTGCTGTTAGGATCCACAGGAAGTTCTTTTCTTTTTGAATTTCCTTTCTGCCCGACCACAGTGCTCTCTGCTGACACCTCTGTCCATTTTAGCAACTGTGCAGAGCGGCATATGTTTTCTATGGGGAATTACTCCTAATCTGGACAGTTCCTAAAATGGACAGAGGTGTCGGCAGAGAGCGCTGTGGTCAGACAGAAAGGAAATTCTAAAACAAAAGAACTTTCTGTGGATCGTAACAGCAGCTGATAAGTACTGGAAGGATTAAGATTTTTTTAATTGAAGTAATTTACAAATCTGTTTAACTTTCTGGCACCAGTTGATTTAAAAAAATAAATAAATAATGTTTTCCAGTGGAGCACCCCTTTAATTCTCTGGATTCCACTGGCACTTTCGCAAAACCCCACAATATTTCACAACCAGAACTCTAGTCACTGAAGGGTTAAATTCCCGCAGATCCTCCCTGCATTCCTGGCATCTCCTATGGGGGGTCTGCGCGGTCTCACATCCCCCCTACACTTTCCCATAAACCAGTACTTCCCAGCGCCATCTCTGCCCTTCATCCTCCTCCAGGGACTGCATCCTGTACGAATACATCACATGGATCCGAACAACAGCTGGAGCCTGGGTGTCGTTCCTGCATCTGGCCACAGGGGGGCAATAGAGTCCTGTCAGACATGGGCCGAACAATGGAGAACGAAATAAATACTATATATCATTGTAATTTATTCAGAGGCCGCACCCTGAAATGTATGTACATTGTCTAACAATAGTATAGGACATTGAATCCCAACCAGTGTGCCTCCAGCTGTTGCAAAACTACAACTCCCAGCATGCCCGCACAGCCATAAGATGTTTTTTTTCTCATTCCTTCATCATGTGACTTAAAAGGGTATTCCAGGAAAAAACTTTTTTTTATATATCAACTGGCTCCAGAAAGTTAAACAGATTTGTAAATTACTTCTATTAAAAAAAATCTTAATCCTTTCAGTACTTATGAGCTTCTGAAGTTAAGGTTGTTTTTCTGTCTAAGTGCTCTCTGATGACACCTGTCTCGGGAACCGCCCAGTTTAGAAGCAAATCCCCAGAGCAAACCTCTTCTAAACTGGGCGGTTCCCGAGACAGGTGTCGTCAGAGAGGACTTAGACAGAAAAGAACAACCTTAACTTCAGAAGCTCATAAGTACTGAAAGGATTAAGATTTTTTTAATAGAAGTAATTTACAAATCTGTTTAACTTTCTGGAGCCAGTTGATATATAAAAAAAAGTTTTTTCCTGGAATACCCCTTTAAACAGATTTGTAAATTACTTCTATTAAAAAATATTTACCCTTCCAGTACTTTTTAGCAGCTGTATGCTACAGAGGAAATTATTTTCTTTCAAACTTTCTTTTTTTTTTGTCTTGTCCACAGTGCTCTCTGTTGACACCTCTGTCCGTATCAGGAACTGTCCAGAGCAGGAGAAAATCCCCATTGCAAACCACTCCTGCTCTGGACAGTTCCTGACACGGACAGAGGTGTCAGCAGAGAGCACTGTGGACAAGACTAAAAAAAGAAATTCAAAAAGAAAAGAATTTCCTCTGTAGCATACAGCTGCTAAAAAGTACTGGAAGGATAAATATTTTTTAATAGAAGTAATTTACAAATCTGTTTAACTTTCTGGCACCAGTTGACTTATAAAGACCTAAAAAAAAAAGTTTTCCACTGGAGTACCACTGCTCTAGAGTATAGAACAACATTTCTAAACCAGTGGACTTCCAGTTGTTTCAAAACTACAACTCCCAGCATGCCAGGACAGCCAAAGGCTGTCAGGACATGCTGGGGATTGTAGTTATGCAACAGCTGGAGGCACCCTGGTTGGGAAACATTGGTCTAGAGTGGTGTCCCCTAACCAGCAATTCTTCATCTGTTCCAAAACTACAACTCCCAGCATGCCCAGACATCCAAATTCTGACTGGGCAAGCTGGGAGTTGTAGTTTTGCAACAGCTAAGGAGCCACAGATTGGGGGACACCACTCTAGAACCAGGGGGCCTCCATCTGTTGCAAAACTACAACTCCCAGCTTTCCCAGTCAGAATTTGGATGTCTGGGCATGCTGGGAATTGTAGTTTTGGAACAGATGAAGAACTGCAGGTTAGGGGACACCACTCTAGACCAATGGTGCCTCCAGCTGTTGCATAACTACAATCCCAGCATGTCCAGACATCCTTTGGCTGTCCTGGCATACTGGGAGTTGTAGTTTTGAAACAGCTGAAGACACTAATCTAGAACTGTGTCCCCTGCGTCTCTTCAGATGTTGCACAACTACAACTCCCAGCATGCTGAAGTGAATGGAACAGAGTTGGAATACCGCAGCAAACCTGAGGAATTTCTGCAGTAAATCTGTCTAGTGTCTAGAACAATGTCCTCCAACCTGCGGCTCTTCAGCTCTTGTAAAACTACAACTCCCAGCATGTCCAGGCATGCTGGGAGTTGTAGTTTTGCAACAGCTAGAGGCACCCTAAAAAACACTGGTCTGGGGTATCACATTGATCGGGTCTAGTAAAGCCCTATTTTATCGATTTTGTTGCGGCACAATGATCCTGCAGGTTCCTCAATTGACCACTAGATGTCTCCCCTTCCCTGCCCGATAAAGGGGTAGTCCACCTGTAGCCAACATTTATTGGATACAGAATGAAATGTTCAGCGTTCTCCAAGGGCTGTCCGGGCATGCTGGGAGTTGTAGTTTTGCAACAGCTGGAGGCACACTAGTTGGGAAACACTGGTCTAGAGATGCGTCCCCCAACCTGCGGCACTACAAGCTGTTGAAAAACTACAAATCCCAGCATGGCTGGACAAGGCTGTCCGGACATGCTGGGAGTTGTAGTTTTGCAACAGCTGGAGGCACGCTGGTTGAGAAAAAGTGTCTAGAGGGAAGTTTCTCAACCTGCAGCTCTTCAAGCTTATGCAAAACTACAACTACCAGCATGCCCGGACAGCCAAAAGCTGTCCGGACATGCTGGGAGTTGTAGTTTTGCAACAGCTGGAGGCACTTTTGTTGGTAAACACTGACCTAGAGTGGGGTCCTTCAACCTGTGCCTCTTCAAGCAGCTGAAGAACTACAATTCCCATCATGCCCGGAGAGTCAAAGGCTGTTAGGACATGCTGGGACTTGTAGTTTTTCAACTGTTGAAGAGACAAATGTTGGGGGACAAGCGTTTTCCGACCATGGCGCCTCCAGCTGTTGCAAAACTACAACCCCCAGCATGCGCGGACAGCCTTTGGCTGTCTGGTCATGCTGGGAGTTTTAGTTTTGCAACAGCTGGAGACACACTGGTTGAGAAAAAGTGTCTAGAGGGAAGTCCTTCAACCTACAGCTCTTCAAGCTCATGCGAAACTACAACTCCCATCATGTCCGGAGAGTCAAAGGCTGTCCGGTCATGCTGGGAGTTATAGTTTTGCAACATCTGGAGACACACTGGTTGAGGAAAAGTGTCTAGAGGGAAGTTTCTCAACCTGCAGCTCTTCAAGGTTATGCAAAACTACAACTCCCAGCATGCCCGGACAGCCAAAGTAGTTTTGCAACAGCTAGAGGCACACTTGTTGGTAAACACTGACCTAGAGCGGGGTCCCTCAACCTGTGCCTCTTCACGCAGCTGAAGAACTACAACTCCCATCATGCCCAGAGAGTCAAAGGCTGTCCGGACATGCTGGGACTTGTAGTTTTGCAACTGTTGAAGAGCCAAATGTTGGGGGGACCCCGCCTTTGACAAGAGTTTTCCAACCAGGGTGCCCCCAGCTGTTGCAAAACTATAACTCCCTGCATGCCCGGACAGCCAAAGGCTGTCCGGACATGCTGGGAGTTGTAGTTTTGCAACAGCTGGAGACACGCTGGTTGAGGAAAAGTGTCTAGAGGGAAGTTTCTCAACCTGCAGCTCTTCAAGGTTATGCAAAACTACAACTCCCAGCATGCCCGGACAGCCAAAGTTTTGCAACAGCTAGAACTTAGCACTCTTTTTGGTAAACACTGACCTAGAGCGGGGGCCCTCAACCTGTGCCTCTTCAAGCTGCTGAAGAACTACAACTCCCACCATGCCTGGAGATCCACATGCTGGGACTTGTAGTTTTGCAACAGCTGGAGTCACACTGGTTGGGAAACACCGATCTAGAGCAGTGTCCCTTAACCTGTGGCTTTTCAGCTATTGCTGTTGCAGAACTACAACTTCCTGTTGGAGCTGAGTTGTAATACCACACACAACCTGGGCACAGGTGTGGCGCTGGTTTATGTTTTTTTTCTTCTTTATTTTATAAAGCAGCCATGTTTTTCTGATCCTGGACAACCCTTTTAACTGGTGTGTGAAGCGGCTTCATCTCTCGTCTTGGAGACTTTGGAAGAGGATCCTTCGGGGGACAGATGGTCGCAGACGTGCGAGGATGGAAACACAAAAGCGGAGCAGACGGAACGAAAAATTCCAACATATTTATTTTGTGGGGTCTACAGTGAGGGACATACGGGCACCAGAGAGACATCTGGGACAGAGCGAGAGATGCCAGCGAGACTGTGGAGATTTCTCGGTGGTCCAGACCTAGGGCTGCTATGACCACGTTCACCCAACTTTTCCCATACATGAGCGGAAGATGAATACAGTCCACTCCAGACTCTCCTGAACCTATCGATCACCACACAGCTTTCCCAGTGGACAGAGAGTCCACCCAGGATTCTAAAAACAGAGCTGCTTTCTTCCAAGCGCCACCCCTGTCCTCAGGTTGTATGTGGTATTACAACTCTGCTCCATTCGCTTCAATGGAACTGAGCTGCAATACCATTCACAACCTGAGTGGCGCTGTTTTTCTAATCCTGTATAATCCCTTAATATCGTGTCCTATACATTTTCCACACTCACCCAATGGTTTATACACTTTTCTATTACCACCCGGTCATCCAGAATATTTTGCAGCCAGCGCAGAATTGGGACGTGTACTACTACTCCCATCATGGAAGGAAATAACTTCTGCATCCTTCCTCCTACTCCAATAGGAAGTTACAGGGACGTCCTGACAGACAGCGCACACCGGGAGGCCGGGATTTATGTCCCCTGTCTGAGGTGTGAGGGGACGAGGTTACCCCGAGTGAACCCCTCTGGGGACACTGTGGCTGTATTAGTTATGGGGTCACTGTGGCTGTATTAGTTATGGGGTCACTGTGGTTGTCTGCATTATGGGGTCACTGTGGATGTCTCTGTTATGGGGTCACTGTGGATGTCTGTGTTATGGGGTCACTGTGGATGTCTCTGTTATGGGGTCACTGTGGATGTCTCTGTTATGGGGTCACTGTGGCTGTATTAGTTATGGGGTCACTGTGGCTGTCTCTGTTATGGGGTCACTGTGGCTGTATTAGTTATGGGGTCACTGTGGCTGTCTCTGTTATGGGGTCACTGTGGATGTCTGTGTTATGGGGTCACTGTGGCTGTCTCTGTTATGGGGTCACTGTGACTGTCTGTTATTGGGTTACTGTGGCAGTCCCTGTTATGGGGTCACTGTGGATGTCCCTGTTATGGGGTCACTGTGGATGTCCCTGTTATAGGGTCACTGTGGATGTCCCTGTTATGGGGTCACTGTGGATGTCCCTGTTATAGGGTCACTGTGGATGTCCCTGTTATGGGGTCACTGTGGATGTCTCTGTTATAGGGTCACTGTGGCTGTCTCTGTTATTGGGTTACTGTGGATGTCTGTGTTATGGGGTCACTGTGGCTGTCTCTGTTATGGGGTCACTGTGGCTGTCTCTGTTATTGGGTTACTGTGGATGTTTCTGTTATGGGGTCACTGTGGCTGTCTGTGTTATTGGGTCACTGTGGCTGTCTCTGTTATGGGGTCACTGTGGCTGTCTGTGTTATGGGGTCACTGTGGCTGTCTCTGTTATGGGGTCACTGTGGCTGTCTCTGTTATTGGGTTACTGTGGATGTCTGTGTTATGGAGTCACTGTAAATGTGTCAGTTATAGGGTCAATATGGCAGCACTAGTTATAGGGTCACTGTTTGGTCTCAGTTTTGGGTTACTATCACCATTATGGTGTTACTGTGGCAGTCCCTGTTATGGGGTCACTGTGGATGTCCCTGTTATGGGGTCACTGTGGATGTCCCTGTTATGGGGTCACTGTGGCAGTCCCTGTTATGGGGTCACTGTGGATGTCCCTGTTATGGGGTCACTGTGGATGTCCCTGTTATGGGGTCACTGTGGCAGTCCCTGTTATGGGGTCACTGTGGATGTCCCTGTTATGGGGGTCACTGTGTTTGGCTCTTTTTTCCTCTGGGGTCGGCTGTATTATTGGGGCAGTGGGCACATACAGTATATAGCGAAGTTGGGGAGGTAGATGCCCTGATAAAGCCCCTTAATCCTTCACTACGTCCCTATAGAAGTCTCTAGAGCAGAGAACAAGAAGCTATGTGACCGCTCCCACCCCCCTATATACAATTGAGGATGAGACAAGGGGCCTGTGGACTGGTAACAAAGCCCCCTACTGTGAGGGTTCTCCGCTATTGACGTTCTTCTGGTCCAAAACAAGCGCACTTGTGACTAAAGTATGGATGGAGGTCAGAAGGTCAACGTCTCATTCATTTAATAGGGGGAACTCGGTATGTTCAGGGTCTATGGGGGGCAGAAGCGCATGGATCTATCCTCCTTATACAGAGAACTCACTGTTAGTGCAACTATGGGCCCCAAATATCTGCACCTTAAACCGAGTCACTTGAAAACCATAGGCGTGCTGTACCCTACCTGGCCACTAGTTGGCTTCATATGTATCTATATATATATATATATATATATATATATATATATATATATATTCATCAACTTGTGTATATATGTATGTATTGTATATATGTCTGCTGACTGGGATATGTGGATGGGATATGAGGACAAGATATGAGGTCTGGATATGTGGACGGGATATGAGGTCGGGATATGAGGACGAGATATGAGGTCGGGATATGAAGACAGGATATGTGGACGGGATATGAGGTCGGGATATGAGGTCAGGATATGAAGACAGGATATGAGGTCTGTATATGTGGACGGGATATAAGGACAGGATATAAGTGTGGTGACTCAGTACAGAATATAGCATCCTGCCCATCCTGTGTGGCAGATGTTGCCTTCAGTGTCCGTCTTGGGCCCAGACTACTCAGGACCCTATATCTACTCATGTTATGTTATGGTTAATTTATTGTCATATTCTGTGTACCTGTTGCTTGTGTTTTTTTTTTTTTTTTTTTACATCAACTGGTGCCAGAAAGTTAAACAGATTTGTAAATTACTTTTATTAAAAAGTCTTAATCCTTCCAGTACTTATTAGCTGCTGAATGCTGCAGAGGAAATTCTTTTCTTTTTGGACCACAGTGCTCTCTGCTGACATCATGAGCACAGTGCTCTCTGCTGACATCATGAGCACAGTGCTCTCTGCTGACATCATGAGCACAGTGCTCTCTGCGGACACCTCTGTCCATTTTAGGAAATGTCCAGAGCAGCATATGTTTGCTATCGGATTTTCTCCTACTCTGGACAGTTCCTAAAATGGACAGAGGTGTCAGCAGAGAAAACTGTGCTTGGGATGTCAGCAGAGAGCTCTGTGTTCCAAAAAGAAAATAATTTCCTCTGTAGTATTCAGCAGCTAATAAGTACTGGAAGGATAAAGATTTTTTTAATAGAAGTCATTTACAAATCTGTTTAAAAAAAAGAAAGAAAAATAAATAAAAGGTTTCCACCGGAGTACCCCTTTAAGCCTTAGAAACTCTGTTGTTAGGGGAGTGTGCATGAGGTGAACCATGTGACTTATCTGCCCAATGGGAATGCTCTAAATCTGCCCCTTATATAGTGTGCTAGGAGTTCAGAGTTCAGTTCTTAGCTGAGGTACAGTTTGGAGAAGTCTGAAGTCCATACAGCAAGTCAGTCATACACAGCACAATCAACTATAAGTCCCAGCAAGCCGCTAAGCTTCCAAGGTTCACCCTACACCTCTCTTTATACCAATCTGAGCTGTAACGGATTTTATCACCTATCCTGCCTCAGTAAAGTCAGTTTCAGTTTCCATAACCTTGCGTCAGAGTACTTACTGCCCCGTGCCTGGCCCGGGAGAAGCTGGCTCAACCTCGGGTGGTGTATAGGTTAACCAGGCCCTGGCGTCACGAAAAGGTTAATTGCACATTACCCTCACCTGACACCCGGGCATGCTGGGAGTTGTAGTTTTGCAACAGCTGGAGGCACCCTGGTTGGGAAGCACGGACATTGACTAACAGGAAGAGACAACAGCCCAGTCCTAGACACTTCTCTCCAGTCATTCCCTCTTCTTGGCCTCCGCGAGGAGATCTCAAGCTCTTGGCTCGGCGGACGCCTCCTTTGCCTTCTGGCTCTTTGTGGCGCCATTAATGATGGAGACTTCAGCCAACAATTTTGAGCCAAAGCATAAGTGATCTCAAATATCCAGGAGACACCTCATTGTTTAATGCAGACCGTACAGCAACCAAGCTGTGCCCCTCAGATGGTGGGAACTGAGATGCCAACGTGATGGAAGAAAGGCCAAATCTTCAGCAAGATGGCAAGAAAATAAAGAAAAAGACACCTTGGTTTGACTAACTAGGTTATATTGAAGTGATGGGCCCCTTCACTATATATATATATATATATATATATATATATATATATATATATATAATTAACTGGCTCCAGAAAGTTAAACAGATTTGTAAATTACTTCTATTAAAAAATATTAATCCTTTCAGTACTTATGAGCTTCTGAAGTTGAGTTGTTCTTTTCTGTCTAAGTGCTCTCTGATGACACGTGTCTCGGGAAACGCCCAGTTTAGAAGAGGTTTGCTATGGGGATTTGCTTCTAAACTGGGCGTGTCATCAGAGAGCACTTAGACAGAAAAGAACAACTCAACTTCAGAAGCTCATAAGTACTGAAAGGATTGATATTTTTTGATAGAAGTCATTTACAAATCTGTTTGGCACCAGTTGATCTAAAAAAAAAAAAATGTTTTCCACCGGAGTACCACTTTAAGGTTCCTTAATAATACACCCCAAAACAGATCTCTTCATGATCAGACCCTAGACAAGACCCCTAAATTAGGTTTTGGTCTGGGATCTGAAGATTTACTGGTCTGTGGCCTAATAATTTAGGGTTAAGGGGTCCGATAAATTATAGGACAACTCTGATAATTTAAAGGGGTATTCCGGGCAAAAACATTTTATCCCCTTTTATCCAAAGGATAGGGGATAAGATGTCTGACCGTGGGGGGGGGGGGGGGGGGGGGGCGCTGCTGAGACCCCCCACAATCTCCTTGCAGCACCCGCTTTCTATGTGGGTGCTGAATCTCCAGTTTCGGAAACCCCCGGGGTTCTGGGACTTGGGACGTGACGTGACGCCACGCCCCCTCCATTCATGTCTATGGAAGGGGGCGTGATGGCAGATTTAACAGCGTGGCAGAAAAATTTGAGGGATTTTCCCACAGCAACCAATCACAGCTCAGCTAAAGAGCTCTGGTAAAGTGAAAGCTGAGCTGTGATTGGTTGCTGTGGGAAAATCCCTCAACATTTTTCTCTCACAGTTTGATCAATCTAAGCCTTAGTGTCATGTCTGGGGTCTGATCATTTTGGGGTCTGATCATTTAGAGGTCTAAAATCGGATAATTTAAGGGCCTTGTTTGGGGTTGGGATCTAATAATTTAGGGTTCAGGGGTCTTATAATTTAGCGACTGAGTCGAATAACTTTGGTGTCTAGTATGGGGTCTGATAATTTAAATGGGCACTGCCAGATATAAAAACTTTTTATATGTTGTACATCTTGGCAAAACAATAGTTTTTCTAATTTACTTGTTTATAAAAAAAAATAAAAAAATAAAATAAAATACTTTTTATTCAAGAAAACTGCCTTTGAAAATCCCACCACTAGGGGTCCCCATACCTCCTGGAACACTGATGAGTCCTTCAGCAGTATAAGTTTGTCCAAGGGTCATGGACATGAGATGGCTGATTGACAATGCTGCAGGAGGAACACAGCAGCAACACTGCTGTAACACAGAGTTTTACCAAACATGTGCCTCCAGCTGTTGCAAAACTACAACTCCAATCATGCCTGGGCAGTCAAAGGATGTCTGGGCATGCTGGGAGTTGTAGTTTTGCAAAAGCTGTAGGCTCAAAGCTGAAGGCAACACAGCTGCAAAAAAGAGTTATCCAAACACTGTACCTCCAACTATTCCAAAACTACAAGTCCCAGCATTACAGGACTGGCAAAGGATGACGCACATGAATGACATAGGAACAGAAAATGTATGCATAAAAAAACACTGTATTTTTAGCACTAAACCTTAGCACCAATTTAGGAAGATGTAAGTTATACACTCACCATAATGTTTTTGGTGGTAGAGTACAGGCAATCTCTAATAATCAGTGTGTGTGTGTGTGTGTGTGTGTGTGTGTATATACAGCATAAAACCAGAGAGGAAAGGGTTACAGAGCAGGGCTGCCAGGCTCCCGAGAGCAGTGAATCAGCAGAGTGTGGGAGGGGGAAGAGTCATCACAGTGCAGGCATGAGAAGGACACGCCCCCTCCCTGTGGGAAGAGAAGATGAAAAAGACAGTGAGCAGCTTTAATATGCAATTTTTAATTTAAGGGTTTGGTCTGGGGGTCTGATAGGTTGAATGTAATAATGTGGGTGTATAATCTAGGGTCTGATAATTCAGGGGTTGAGTCAAATAACTTGGGTGTCTAATCCAAAATCTGATCATTTTTGGGTCTGGTCTAAATGACATTAGGGGGGGGCCTAGTCTGGGGTAACATAACATATCAGTGCTTCATTGTTATCTTATTCTAAATCCTACAAAGCAGTATAACCCAACCAGCGTGCCTCCTGCTGTTGCAAAACTACAACTCCCAGCATGCCCGGACAGCCTTCGGCTGTCCGGGCATGCTGGGAGTTGTAGTTTTGCAACAGCTGGAGGCACGCTGGTTGGGAAACACTGCTATAAACGTTAGCACACACTTGGGGTCTAGACTACTTTTCTTATTCTCCTGCTTGAAAGTCTATGGGGATTAAAATGCTCCTGATGAGAAGACCAGGTGGGTCACTCAGACCATACAGAGGAGAGATAAATACTTACAAAATAAATAAATAATAATAATAATAATAATAATAATAATAATAATAAAAGCAACAATAATAATCATATTAATAACAACAATAATAACGGTAATAACATTAAAGTAAAAGTAATAATAATAATAACGACAATAATAATCATGATAATAATAATAAAACATAATAGTAATAATAACAACAATAATAATAACAATAATAATAAAAAAGTAATATAATAATAACAATAATAAAAAATAATAGTAATAATAACAACAATAATAATAACGATAATAATAATAATAATAAAAAAAGTTATATAATAATATCTATTACAATAATAACAATAATAATAAAAAATAATAGTAATAATAACAACAATAATAATAACGATAATAATAATAATAATAAAAAAGTGATTTAATAATAACAATTATCATAATAACAATAATAATAGCAATAATAATAATAAAGTAATAATAAAGTAATAATAATAATAAAAAAGTAATAATATAATAATAAAGTAATAATAATAATAATAATAAAAAAGTAATAATATAATAATAAAGTAATATAATAATAATAATAATAATAAAGTAATAATATAATAATAAAGTAATAATAATAATAATAAAGTAATAATAAAGTAATAATAATAAAGTAATGTAATATAATAATAATAATAATAATAATAAAGTAATAATATAATAATAAAGTAATAATAATAATAATAAAGTAATAATATAATAATAAAGTAATATAATAATAATAAAGTAATAATTTAATAATAATAATAAAATAATAATATAATAATAATAATAATAATATAATAAGTAATAATAATAAAGTAATATAATAATAATAAAGTAATATAATAATAATAAAGTAATAATATAATAATAAAGTAATAATAATAATAAAGTAATAATAATAATAATAATAAAGTAATATAATAATAATAAAGTAATAATAATAATAATAATAATAATAATAATAATAATAAAGTAATATAATAATAATAAAGTAATAATATAATAATAATAATAATAACAGCAGGCAGTAGAATACGCAGCCGTCGGTCACATTCTCTTTGTCGAGCAGTCGGTGGCGGACGTGTAGTGCAGCGGCGCGCAGCATATGCCCTGTTTTCGGTGTGTCAAACAGATGTGAGAGGATGGGAGAGGCCGCTATGTAGGGCAGAGCATGGAGGGAGGATGTGCAGAAAAGTGGTGCCTGAGGCAACCGGGGGGGGGACCGGGGGCACAATCTCCGACCGGTCACAAATAACTTCACCTGACAGATCAGCAGACGAAGGACGGGGACTGGGAGCGGTCACATGTCCTCTGATCTAACCACGAGGGGTTAAAAACGTGGCTCAGTCCTATACAAATAAAGTGTATCCTGAGCAACCGTCTAATATACTTTGCATTTCAATAGTCTAATATACTTTGAATTTATCAATAGCGACTTTTCGGCGAAAAGTCGCATCGGCGGAAAGTACGCTGAAATGTCAGACCGTGCTGGAGCGGGTTTAAATATAGTGTAAACCGTAGACCACGAAGTCCGTGCGCAGAATTTATCAAGAGCCGTGCGACATTTGGTAAAATAAGCGCACAATACACCGGACTAACCCTCTGTAGATTGGTCTATATTGATGCGGAGAATAGACAACTTTGATAAATCCCCCCCAATGTCTCGGCCTTTGCAAGACCTCTGCTTGCTGTTGGGGAAACGGATCCACATTGAAAGTTCTCACAGCTGAGAATCTGGTACCATTGTATCCTGTCCGGATAACTCTATGTGAGCTGAACTGACCGGACCCCAAAACCGATACATTATATCAAATGATAGATTTGCACTGTGGTTGTTCTGACCTTTACAGAGATGATTGTTAATTTTTTAAATATATATATAAATTAAAAAAGAAATAAAATAGTCAGATAGATAAATACTGTAGATAGATATGAGATAGATAGATATGAGATAGATAGATAGATGGATAGATATGAGATAGATAGATAGATAGATATGAGATAGATAGATATGAGATAGATAGATAGATATGAGAGATAGATATGAGATAGATAGATAGATAGATAGATATGAGATAGATAGATAGATAGATATGAGATAGATAGATATGAGATAGATAGATAGATAGATAGATGTGAGATAGATAGATAGATAGATAAATGTGAGATATATAGATATGAGAGATAGATAGATAGATAGATAGATATGAGAGAGATAGATAGATAGATACATAATATATAAATAGATGCAGTCCTGGCCGTAAATGTTGTTGCGCCTGAAATTTTTCTAGAAAATGAAGTATTCCTCACAGGAAAGGATTGCAGTAACATGTTTTGTTATACACATGTTTATTCCCTTTGTGTGTATTGGAACTAAACCAAAAAAGGAGGAAAAAAAGCAAATTGGACATAATGTCACCAAACTCCAAAAATGGGCTGGACAAAATTATTGGCCCCTTTCAAAATTGTGGGAAAATAAGATTGTTTCAAGCATGTGATGCTCCTTTATACTCA
The DNA here is from genome assembly GCF_029499605.1 of Hyla sarda. Classification (NCBI taxonomy): domain Eukaryota; kingdom Metazoa; phylum Chordata; class Amphibia; order Anura; family Hylidae; genus Hyla; species Hyla sarda. The sequence goes on from NC_079194.1 coordinate 292,996,414, forward strand.
CCTGGGGCAAGTAACAGGTGTGGGCAACATAAAAATCACACCTGAAAGCAGATAAAAAGGAGAGAAGTTCACTTAGCCTTTGCATTGTGTGTCTGTGTGTGCCACACTAAGCATGGACAACAGAAAGAGGAGAAGAGAACTGTCTGAGGACTTGAGAACCAAAATTGTGGAAAAATATCAACAATCTCAAGGTTACAAGTCCATCTCCTGAGATCTAGATTTGCCTTTGTCCACAGTGCGCAACATTATCAAGAAGTTTACAACCCATGGCAGAATAGTCCGGATGGTGGATAAGCAGCCCCAAACAAGTTTCAAAGATATTCAGGCTGTCCTGCAGGCTCAGGGAGCATCAGTGTCAGCGCGAACTCTCTGTCGATATTTACATAAAATTAAACGCTATGGAGGAGACCCAGGAGGACCCCACTATGGAGGAGACCCAGGAGGACCCCACTATGGAGGAGACCCAGGAGGACCCCACTATGTAGGAGACCCAGGAGGACCCCACTATGGAGGAGACCCAGGAGGACCCCACTATGGAGGAGACCCAGGAGGACCCCACTATGGAGGAGACCCAGGAGGACCCCACTATGGAGGAGACCCAGGAGGACCCCACTATGGAGGAGACCCAGGAGGACCCCACTATGGAGGAGACCCAGGAGGACCCCACTATGTAGGAGACCCAGGAGGACCCCACTATGGAGGAGACCCAGGAGGACCCCACTATGGAGGAGACCCAGGAGGACCCCACTATGGAGGAGACCCAGGAGGACCCCACTATGGAGGAGACCCAGGAGGACCTCACTATGGAGGAGACCCAGGAGGACCCCACTATGGAGGAGACCCAGGAGGACCCCACTATGGAGGAGACCCAGGAGGACCCCACTATGGAGGAGACCCAGGAGGACCCCACTATGGAGGAGACCCAGGAGGACCCCACTATGGAGGAGACACAGGAGGACCCCACTATGGAGGAGACCCAGGAGGACCCCACTGCTGACACAGAGACATAAAAACAAGACTACATTTTGCCAAAATGAACTTGAGTAACCAAAATCCTTCTGGGAAAACATCTTGTGGACAGATGAGACCAAGATAGAGCTTTTTGGTAAAGCAAATCATTCTACTGTTTACCGATAACAGAATGAGGCCTACAAAGAAAAGAACACAGAACCTACAGTGAAATATGGTGGAGGTCAGTGATGTTTTGGGTTGTTTTGCTGCCTCTGGCACTGGGGGCCTTGAATGTGTACAAGACATCATGAAATCTGAGGATTACCAATGGATTTTGGGTCGCACTGTACAGCCCAGTGTCAGAAAGCTGGGTTTGTGTCTGAGATCTTGGGTCTTCTAGCAGAACAATGACCCCAAACATACGCCAAAAAGCCCCAGAAATGGATAACAACAAAGCGCTGGAGAGTTCTGAAGTGATAGCAATGAGTTCAGATCTAAATCCCATTGATCATCTGTGGAGAGATCTTATAATTACTGTTGGGAAAAGGCGCCTTCCAATAAGAGACCTGGAGCAGTTTGTAAAGGAAGAGTCCAACATTCCGGCTGAGAGGTGTAAGAAGCTTATTGATGGTTATAGAAAGACACTGATTTCAGTTAGTTTTTCCAAACCAAATATTAAGTTAAGGGTGCCAATAATTTTGTTCAGACCATTTTTGGAGTTTGGTGACATTATGTCCAATTTGCTTTTTTCCTCCTTTTTTTGGTTTAGTTCCAATACACACAAAGGGAATAAACATATGTATAGCAAAACATGTGTTACTGCAATCCTTGTCTGTGAGAAATACTTCATTTTCTAGAAACATTTCAGGGGTGCCAACATTTACATCCAGGACTGCATGAGAGAGATAGATATGATATAAATAGATATGCTGTATTAAAGGGGTACTCCGGTGAAAAACTTTTTTTTTTTTTTAATCAACTGGTGCCAGAAAGTTAAACAGATTTGTAAATTACTTCTATTAAAAAATCTTAATCCTTCCAGTACTAATTAGCTGCTGAATACTATAGAGGAAATTAGGAAATGATTTTCTTTTTGGAACACAGAGCTCTCTGCTGACATCACGACCACAGTGCTCTCTGCTGACATCTCTGTCCATTTTAAGAACTGTCCAGAGTAGGAGAAAATCCCCATAGCAAACATATGCTGAACTGACTAGTTCCTAAAATGGACAGAGATGTCAGCAGAGAGCACTGTGCTCGTGATATTAGCAGAGAGCTCTGTGTTCCAAAAAGAAAAGAATTTCCTCTGTAGTATTCAGCAGCTAATAAGTACTGGAAGGATTATGATTTTTTTTTTTAATAGAAGTCATTTACAAATCTGTTTAACGTTCAGGCACTAGTTGATTTAAAAAAAAAAAAGTTTTCCACCGGAGTACCCCTTTAACTATTTCTGGTGTTGGACCTGTATACAGTCATCCCAATAAATGTCCGCTGAGGGGTTGAACATGTGTTTTTACTTAGATTCCAAGTGGTTGTTATTAGACGTAAAAATGTCCCAAAGAACACATAAAAATCAGCAAAAACGGCTTCTTGGTACCAAGGGACGGGCACATACAAACCCACACGTATGGGGGCAGAGTGATCGCTCCCCGATGACATGACATAACCCCCCCCCCCCCCGCTCCATACACCCACCCTTAGCCCCTAATAACATACCAGGTCTTTGGACGATCTGTCTCCGGTTGGTACCAGTTTCTGATTCCGATCTGCAACAAAAAAATAAATGGAAAACCTGATGAGGTTGTGCAGGCGACTTGCACAAAAAGACAGCGCCACAGCCGGATTACAGGTTATTTCCAGTATTGCAGCTCAGCTCTATTGACCAGGGGGTGCTGTTTTATGACCAATATCAGTGGTCTCCAAACTGTGGCCCTCCAGCTATTGCAAAACTACAACTCCAAGCATGCCCGGCCAGCCGTTAAAAAAAAAAAAAAAAAAAAAAATCTTAATCCTTCCATTACTTATCAGCTGCTGTATGCTCCACAGGAATTTATTTTCTTTTTGAATTTCTTTTATGTCTGTCCACAGTGCTCTCTGCTGACATGCTGAGTCTCCGGGCATGCTGAGAGTTGTAGTTTTGCGACTGCTGAAGAGCCAAACGTTGGGGGACACCGCTTTAGACAAGTGTTTTCAAACCAGTGTGCCTCCAGCTGTTGCAATACTACAACTCCCAGCATGCCCGGACAGCCGTTTATAGGTTGTTTCTGACATTGCAGCTCATCTCTAATGACTATAAACAGGGGGCGCTGTTTTATGACCAATATCAGTGGTCTCCAAACTGTGGCCCTCCAGCTGTTGCAAAACTACAACTGCCAGCATGCCAGGACAGCCAACGGCTGTCCGGGCATGCTGGGAGTTGTAGTTTTGCAACTGCTGAAGAGCAAAACGTTGGGGGACACCGCTTTACACAAGTGTTTTCCAACCAGTGTGCCTCCAGCTGTGGCAAAACTACAACTCCAAGCATGCCCGGACAGCTGTTAAAAAAAAAAAAATCTTAATCCTTCCATTACTTATCAGCTGCTGTATGCTCCACAGGAATTTATTTTCTTTTTGAATTTCTTTTATGTCTGTCCACAGTGCTCTCTGCTGACATGCTGAGTCTCCGGGCATGCTGAGAGTTGTAGTTTTGCGACTGCTGAAGAGCCAAACGTTGGGGGACACCGCTTTACACAAGTGTTTTCCAACCAGTGTGCCTCCAGCTGTGGCAAAACTACAACTCCCAGCATGTTGGACTATATAGTAATATATAGTATAGGTCAGTGTTTCCCAACCAGGGGTGCCTCCAGCTGTTGCAAAACTACAACTCCCAGCATGTTGGACTATATAGTAGTATATAGTATAGGTCAGTGTTTCCCAACCAGGGGTGCCTCCAGCTGTTGCAAAACTACAAATCCCAGCATGTTGGACTATATTGTAGTATATAGTTTAGGTCAGTGTTTCCCAACCAGGGGTGCCTCCAGCTGTTGCAAAACTACAACTCCCAGCATGTTGGACTATATAGTAGTATATAGTATAGGTCAGTGTTTCCCAACCAGGGGTGCCTCCAGCTGTTGCAAAACTACAACTCCCAGCATGTTGGACTATATAGTAGTATATAGTATAGGTCAGTGTTTTCCAACCAAGGGTGCCTCCAGCTGTTGCAAAACTACAACTCCCAGCATGTTGGACTATATAGTAGTATATAGTATAGGTCAGTGTTTCCTAACCAGGGGTACCTCCAGCTCTTGCAATACTACAAATCCCAGCATGCCTGGACAGCCGTTGGCTGTCCGGGCATGCTGGGAGTTGTAGTTTTGCAACAGCTGGAGGGCCACAGTTTGCAGGCGACTGCTCCAAACCAGTCTTCTCAATGAACCCTACTTGAGCCCAGGTGACCCCAGTTTTGGCAGCATTCCTCCATTTGGCCCCGTCCACAGATGCTCCCGCTCCATTAAGCCCAGTGAGGGCCCCACCTGTTAGGGCCCATCATAGGGTTGTCACAGGGGACGGTTTACAAGGCACCTGTCTGAGCCCGTAAGAGGCTGATGGTGCGGGGTCAGCATATGCTGCAGAATGAGAGGGGCCCTGGGGTGACCTGCTGTCACCGGGGGTCTTAGGGGCCAAAATATGTAAACAAGCGGCATTTGTCTAGAAGCCATAGTCACCCTGGGGCGGTTTACACAACCTGTCGCTCTTTATCTCTATATTAGATGACATATGGAATCAAAACGGGCCCCTATAGGAGAGAAGGGCCACATAGGACTCGTGGGGCAGGACACTGGGACATAAAAGCAAATGTTTATCTTGCACTGATACGGGGGGGGGGGGGGGAGGGGGGGGTTATTATTATGGGGGTCTTATGGGTGATGCACTGATACAGGGGGGGTCATTATTATGGGGGTCTTATGGGTGATGCACTGATACAGGGGGGTCATTATTATGGGGGTCTTATTGGTGATGCACTGATACATTGGGGTCATTATTATGGGGGTCTTATTGGTGATGCATTGACACAGGGGGAGTCATTATTATGGGGGTCTTATTGGTGATGCACTGACACAGGGGGAGTCATTATTATGGGGGTCTTATTGGTGATGCACTGATACAGGGGGGGGGTCATTATTATGGGGGTCTTATTGGTGATGCACTAATACAGTAACAGGGGGGGTCATTATTATGGGGGTCTTATGGGTGATGCTCTGGGTATTGTGGCTTGTGATTGTTATAGGGGAATTGTGGCTGCATTATTATGGGGGCAAGGATCTTGCCGCTGTTATGGGGACATAGTTAATGACACTGTTATGAGGGCACAGTGGTAGCACCATTATGGGGGAAACAGTAGATAGCACTGTTATGGGGGCACTTTGTCTAACACTATTCTGGGGGCATTATGGCTCTAGCTGCTATGGGGACACTTTGGCTGACAGTGTTATGGGGGAACAGTAATTGGCTCTGTTATGGGGGAACAGTAGATGACATTGTTATTGGGGCACAATGGATAGCATTGTTATGGGGCATTATATCTAGCACTTGTGGTGATGGTGCGATGAGGGCAGATGTTATTACCCTAGGGGCAGATGGCATTAACCCCTTGTAAGGCCAGGACGTGGTTTAAACTCGTCACCTCCCGAAGGTATACTGCTGGATCCTGAGCTAGGCACGAGGACAAATAATGACTCCGACGCCAAGTTACAGAACAACGGCAGCTTTACTGAGGTAGACAGACTTCAGAGACTCTACATGTATATGTATTATGTGAGTGTATGTATGATGGGGGAGAGTTATCAAAACCTGTGGAATGGAAAGTTGCCCAGTTGCCCATAGCAACCAATCAGCTCACTTCTTACATTCTTAACAAGGCCTCTGAAAAATGAGAGAAGCGATCTGATTGGTTGCTATGGGCAACTGGGTAACTTTCCATTCCACAGGTTTTGATAACTCTCCCCCATCATACATACACTCACATAATACATATACATCCCCCCTCCACCAGCCTACCAGCCCTCGAAGCGCTGCCTTCGGCAATTTCCGGCTCTCCCACCATCTTCACAGCAGACCTTGTAGGTGACGCTGCCCGGGGGCAATGTCATTATTCTCTCACTGGCGATCACTGGGAAATTATATTAGTCATCATAGACACAAATTAACCCTACAAATCCCTATTCTTCTATGGCCAAACCCCCCCCCAAACTACAACATTAAAGAGGTACTCCGCTGCTCAGCGTTCGGAACAAACTGTTCTGAACGCTGGAGCCGGCGCCGGGAGCTTGTGACGTCATAGACCCGCCCCCTCATGATGTCACGCCCCGCCCCCTCAATGCAAGTCTATGGGAGGGGGCGTGACAGCCGTCACGCCCCCTCCCATAGACTTGCATTGAGGGGGTGGGGCGTGACGTCATGAGGGGGCAGGGTTATGATGTCACAAGCTCCTGGCGCCTGCTCCAGCGTTCGGAACAGTGTTTTCCAAATGCTGAGCAGCGGAGTGCCCCTTTAAAGTTGTAGTTTGACCGCGGGGGTCTGATCCCTGGGACCCCCACAATCTTCAGAACGGAACCCCAACTCTCAGTAAGGAGCTTGTGTGATCTACTAAAAGCTAAAGCCCGTTTCGGAGGTAGCGGGGGGTCTCAGCAGTGTGACCCCCTATTTAGTTAGTTCTGTCTGGAGTTCCCCTTTAAGCTTTACTGACAGTAGACCAGTAGTATGGTCGTCCACAGAGATGACTGAACGTCGTCGTGGATATCTGGCAGCGGCCGGTCCTTGTAAGGACAGACCTCCCCGCTCTCTCCCCGATCCTCGCTGATACCTCTTAACAGATTGATGATGTTTGGCTCTGCACTAATTTTAATTGAATAATTTGCGTTTCACCTTTAGGGATTAATTAAATGTAAAATGAGAATCTCGCCGGCCGCATATTAATGTGCGCGACGCCTACGGCTGGAGAGATGATTCATATGCAGGAAAACACTGTGTATGATATAATATTCAGGAGGCTGATCCTCTCCGTACAGGATAAGACACAGATACCAGGATTATAAGGATGTCCTTCCTTGTAAATATATATATATATATATAGATATATATATATGCAATAAACAAATACATGAAATATATAAATCATTTACTGATACAGTTGTGTTCAGGAGAAAGATCCAGACTAATACATTACAGCAAACCATCAGTGAGATTCGTGCATCTGAGAGCAGGACGAGCTATGTACAATGTCTCAGTCTGGGGTCCAGGGTGTTTAGCTCACAGAGCATTGTCTAGACTGGATACAATTGTATCACTTCTCAGCTGAGAGCAGGTCTAGCTATGTACAATGTATCAGTCTGGAGTCTAGGATGTTTAGCTCACAGAGCATTGTCTAGACTGGATACAATTGTATCACTTCTCAGCTGAGAGCAGGATGAGCTATGTACAATGTATCAGTCTGGAGTCCAGGCTGTTTAGCTCACAGAGCATTGTCTAGACTGGATACAATTGTATCACTTCTCAGCTGAGAGCAGGACGAGCTATGTACAATGTATCAGTCTGGAGTCCAGGCTGTTTAGCTCACAGAGCATTGTCTAGACTGGATACAATTGTATCACTTCTCAGCTGAGAGCAGGACGAGCTATGTACAATGTATCAGTCTGGAGTCCAGTTGTTTAGCTCACAGAGCATTGTCTAGACTGGATACAATTGTATCACTTCTCAGCTGAGAGCAGGACGAGCTATGTACAATGTATCAGTCTGGAGTCTAGGATGTTTAGCTCACAGAGCATTGTCTAGACTGGATACAATTGTATCACTTCTCAGCTGAGAGCAGGACTAGTTATGTACAATGTATCAGTCTGGAGTCCAGGATGTTTAGCTCACAGAGCATTGTCTAGACTGGATACAATTGTATCACTTCTCAGCTGAGAGCAGGACTAGCTATGTACAATGTATCAGTCTGGAGTCTAGGATGTTTAGCTCACAGAGCATTGTCTAGACTGGATACAATTGTATCACTTCTCAGCTGAGAGCAGGACTAGTTATGTACAATGTATCAGTCTGGAGTCCAGGATGTTTAGCTCACAGAGCATTGTCTAGACTGGATACAAATGTATCACTTCTCAGCTGAGAGCAGGACTAGCTATGTACAATGTATCAGTCTGGAGTCTAGGATGTTTAGCTCACAGAGCATTGTCTAGACTGGATACAATTGTATCACTTCTCAGCTGAGAGCAGGACGAGCTATGTACAATGTATCAGTCTGGAGTCTAGGATGTTTAGCTCACAGAGCATTGTCTAGACTGGATACAATTGTATCACTTCTCAGCTGAGAGCAGGACGAGCTATGTACAATGTATCAGTCTGGAGTCTAGGATGTTTAGCTCACAGAGCATTGTCTAGACTGGATACAATTGTATCACTTCTCAGCTGACAGCAGGACTAGCTATGTACAATGTATCAGTCTGGAGTCTAGGATGTTTAGCTCACAGAGCATTGTCTAGACTGGATACAATTGTATCACTTCTCAGCTGACAGCAGGACTAGCTATGTACAATGTATCAGTCTGGAGTCTAGGATGTTTAGCTCACAGAGCATTGTCTAGACTGGATACAATTGTATCACTTCTCAGCTGACAGCAGGACGAGCTATGTACAGGATTACTGATGCTGAATGTAGAACATATTATTATTAATCTTAAACATTCTTTATAAGAAATTGGAAAAGCTCTTTAATGTAATTATTGTATAATGATAGAATTATCTATCTATCTATCTATCTATCTATCTCATATCTATCTATCTATCTATCTCATATCTATCTATCTCATATCTATCTATCTCATATCTATCAATCTCATATCTATCTATCTATCTCATATCTATCTATCTATCTATCTATCTCATATCTATCTCATATCTATCTATCTCTCTCATATCTATCTATCTATCTATCTCATATCTATCTATCTCATATCTATCTATCGATCTCATATCTATCTATCTCATATCTATCTATCTATCTCATATCTATCTATCTCATATCTATCTATCTATCTCATATCTATCTATCTCATATCTATCTATCTCTCTCTCTCTCTCATATCTATCTATCTATCTCATATCTATCTATCTATCTCATATCTACCTATCTATCTATCTCATATCTATCTCATATCTATCTCTCTCTCATATCTATCTATCTCTCATATCTATCTATCAATCTCCTATCTATCTATCTATCTCATATCTATCTATCTCATATCTATCTATCTATCTCATATCTATCTATCTCATATCTATCTATCTATCTCATATCTATCTATCTCATATCTATCTATCTCATATCTATCTATCTCATATCTATCTATCTCATATCTATCTATCTATCTATCTATCGATCTCATATCTATCTCATATCTATCTATCTATCTCATATCTATCTATCTATCTCATATCTATCTATCTCATATCTATCTATCTATCTATCGATCTCATATCTATCTCATATCTATCTATCTATCTCATATCTATCTATCTATCTATCTATCTCATATCTATCTATCTCATATCTATCAATCTATCTCATATCTATCTATCTTATCTATCTATCTCATATCTATCTATCTAATAGATAATGTAGTGATCCTGTATCTTCTGGATACAGTTTATGGTAATGTTCTTCCTTCATGGCTCTTCTAGTAGTTTCCATCCTCTGCCTTCTCCCCCCTATATCTCCATTGTGCCTGTAATCCCCGGGTGTCACAGGAAGGAGCAGAAGTGTCCTGTCCGCATTACCTCAACTTCCCCGCAGGAAGGCCTGACAGCTCGTGTGCGCTACCCCATGACCCGGAGTCAGGCTGAAAGAAGAGCGACATGTCCGCTAAACAGCGTGCATCCGCCCTGCCACATACCGCCATGATACCAGGTCAGCAGCACTCATCACCCAGGAATCCATCTGTCATATCAGGTGACTATATGGCGGGATGGCTCAGGGGATGAGCTGCCATGTGCAGAGTCCAACCAGATCCAAATGGTGCAATAAAGTTCATATATAAGATTGCGCCAGATTTTTAACAGTGGCTCAGGCTGTTTAAAGATCGGGCACATCTTACAATGAGTGCTTTAAAGGGGTATTCCACTTCCCCAGCATTTGGAACAAAATATTCTGAACGCTGGGTGCGGTTTATTTTTTTATTTTTTATCAACTGGTGCCAGAAAGTTAAACAGATTTGTAAATGACTTCTATTTAAAAATCTTAATCCTTCCAGTACTTATCAGCTGCTGTATGCTCCACAGGAAGTTCTTTTCTTTTTGAATTTCATTTATGTCTGTACACAGTGCTTTCTGCTGACACCTCTGTCCATTTTAGGAACTGTCCAGAGCAGGAACAAATCCCCATAGCAAACCTCTCCTGCTTCCTGACATGGACAGAGGTGTCAGCAGAGAGCACTGGGGACAGACATAAAAGAAAATTAAAAAGAAAAGAACTTCCTGTGGAGCATACAGCAGCTGATAAGTATTGGGAGGATTAAGATAATTTTTTTTTTTTTTAAGGAAGTAATTTACAAATCTGTTTAACTTTCTGGCACCAGTTGATTAAACAAAAACAAAAAAAAAAAAAAAAAAAAGTTTTCCAATGGAGTACCCCTTTAAATGTCAGCTGAATTTCCAGCTAAATTATTAGGCAAAATTCTGCCATGCGAACATAGCCTCACACAATTTTGCCATAGGGCCCTACAAAGGGGAAATCAAAAAAGAAATGCATTTCCTCTGATGTCATGACCACAGTGCTCTCTGCTGACCTCTGCTGTCCATTTTAGGAACTGTCCGGAGCAGGAGAAAATCCCCATAGCAAACATATGCTGCTCCTGATAGTTCCTAAAATGGACAGCAGAGGTCAGCAGAGAGCACTGTGGTCATTACATCAGAGGAAATGCATTTCTTTTTTGGATTTATCTTTAGTATACAGCCCCTAAAAAGTACTGAAAGGATTAAGATTTTTTAATAGAAGTGATTTACAAATCTGTTTAACTTTCTGGCACCAGTTGATAAAAAAAAAAAAAAAAAAAAAAGTTTTCCACGGGAGTACCCCTTTAATATGCTAATATATACAGACACGATCCTCAAATAACCAATCAAATATATAACATGATGATTTTGACGTGATAACTAACCCCCTCTTTTTGTCAAATGTAAAAAACCAATGTCATTCTGTATAATAAATAGGACTCCTTGGGACAGCTCCTATTGAGAAGGAGTTTTATACCAACTTTTTGTCTGGTGTTTATTTCTTGTGTCGACACTCAGCAGTATACAGCGGCAGTCATTCACAATTTAAGGCCTAAACAGCAGCCAACCTTGAGACTGTGAGCAAAACGATCAACAAGCAGGGAATGCTGGGAGATTTCAGCTCTGAAGCCAGCAGAATGGTGAATGCAGCTGACAAACCTGTATGTTGTGGTGTCCAATACTATATACAGGACCAGACTATAATCAGATCTGTATTCCGTGATCGAACCCTGAGTCTATCTGGTATCCACAGGACACATCCTTGGGCCATGTGTCTTATGTCTTACAATACAATTAAGTTATGTAGTTCAGGCAGAGTTCAGTGATATCTCAAGACTACGCATGTAATGTCTATGAAGGGCTTCAGAGCGGCAAACGCATACCATGAAGTAGTGTTTCCCAATCAGAGTGCCTCCAGCTGTTGCAAGACTACAACTCCCAGCATGCCCGGACAGCCAAAGGCTGTCCGGGCATGCTGGGGTTTGTAGTCTTGCAACAGCTGGAGGCATTCTGGTTGGGAAACACTGCCATAGAGGTAAATGTCTAACTTGAGGTTTATGGGCCCCAATACCTTTGGAAGTGGATCCTCAACTATAATGCTTCATGTACAGTAATTTCCCCTTACTGCTCTGTAGAGATCAAATTATAATCAACAAGATAACATAGGATCCACCACTGACTATAAGCTGATACTTCCTGTTCTGTAGAGATCACTTCTCCGCAGTCATCACCTTATAACACTTATATAGATAACACAGGATCCACCACGGACAATAAGCTGATACTTACTGTTCTGTAGAGATCACTCCTCCGCAGTCATCACCTTATAACACTTATATAGATAACACAGGATCCACCACGGACAATAAGCTGATACTTACTGTTCTGTAGAGATCACTCCTCCGCAGTCATCTCATTATAACGCTTATATAGATAACACAGGATCCACCACTGACAATAAGCTGATACTTCCTGTTCTGCAGAGATCACTTCTCCGCAGTCATCTCCTTATAACGCTTATATATAGATAACACAGCATCCTTCACTAACAATTGGCTGATCCTTACTGTTCTGTAGAGATCACTTCTCCTCAGTCATCTCCTTATACACATTATATATATATATATATATATATATATATATATATATATAGGGGAATATGCAAAGCAGCTCCTTACACCACCTTGTACAGGTAGTGTTCCCTGGTATCAGCTTAGCTCCTGTTAAGGAATATAAAAAGCTGATCGGGATTTTATGCCAAGCCAGACTATTCCCCAAAAGGGAAGTTTCTACCCATCTGCAGACAGCTGTTTCATGGTTTTTGCCACTCGTCAGTACAGAGCAGGGTGATCGGGCTTGGCTGGGGTAAGAGGCCTGAGAGCAGCTAAAGGGGATGAGTATTTGCCTCAGGCCGAGGCCACCACTCCTGGTGTAACGGAGCTTCAGAAGGCCATTAAGCACTCCGCGGGCATTCTGGGTAGGAGAATATGCAATATTCTCTCTCAGGCCTCTTACCCCAGCCAAGCCAGATCACCCTGCTCTGTACTGACGAGTGGCAAAAACCATGAAACAGCTGTCTGCAGATGGGTAGAAACTTCCCTTTTGGGGAGTAGTCTGGCTTGGCATAAAATCCCGATCAGCTTTTTATATTCCTTAACAGGAGCTAAGCTGATACCAGGGAACACTACCTGAAAAGGTGATGTAATGAGCTGCTTTGCATATTCCCCTACCCAGAATGCCCGCGGAGTGCTTAATGGCCATCTGAAGCTCCGTTACACCAGGAGTGGTGGCCTCGCCCTGAGGCAAATACTCATCCCCTTTAGTTTATATACAGATAGATAGATAGATAACACAGAATCCACCACTGACAACAGGCTGACAATGCCTTTTCTGTAGAGATCACTTCTCAGCAGTCATCTCCTCATAACACCTTTATATAGATACCACAGGAACCACTACTGACTATAGGCTGACCCTTTCTGTTCTGTAGAGATCACTTCTCCGCAGTCATCTCCTTATAACACCTTTATATAGATACCACAAGAACCACTACTTACAATAGACTGACCCTTCCTGTTCTGTAGAGATCACTTCTCCGCAGTCATCTCCATATAACACCTATATACACATGATCCATTGCTGACTATAAGCTGATACTTACTGCTCTGTAGAGATCACTTCTCTGCAGTCATCTCCTTAAAACACTTATATAGATAACACAAGATCCACCACTGAATATAAGCGGATACTTCCTGTTCTGTAGAGATCACTTCTCCACAGTCATCTCCTTATAACACCTATATATATATAACATAGGATCAACCACTGACAATAGGCAGACCCTTCCTGTTCTGTAGAGATCACTTCTCCGCAGTCATCTCCTTATAACACTTAAATAGATAACACAGGGTCCACCACTGACTATAAGCTGATACTTCCTGTTCTGTAGAGATCACTTCTCTGCAGTCATCTCCTTATAACACTTATAAATAGATAACACAGTCTGACAATTTGAGGTACATGGGGGTGGAGGAATTACAAAAATGGTGTACCTAGGCCAGTGTTTCTCATCCAAGGTGCCTCCAGCTGTTGCAAAACTACAACTTCCAGCTTGCCCGGACAGCCAACGGCTGTCCGGGCATGCTGGGAGTTGCAGTTTTGCAACAGCTGGAGGCACCCTGGTTGGGAAATACTGACTTAGGCAAAGGGTTAGAGCCTATGAAAATGTTTTTTTCTCTCGCCGCCCCTTTAAGATCAATAGTAATTTCAGAATTGGCGCGGGCGCTGTGGCGGAGCAGATCCACTATACATTGAAGAAGCATTCCGCTTGTCATATGGCTCATTGAGCTACAAAAAATGACTTGAAATGAAACACGATTCGAGCTGCTTGGCTGCATCCGAGCCGAGGCGAGCGGGGTCCGAAATTCTAATTACTATCACATTGACAGTGTCTCCAGCCTGGAAATCACTGTGTATAACCTCAGAGACAGGAGACTCTCCCAAAATCTAGCAAATAAATTGTTCGGCATATCTCTGATTTCTTACATTGTGTCTTCTTCTCCAGTCCCATCCAGAGCTGCGTTCAAAAAAAAAAATTCCTTTTAATGAAGTGTTGGAACAAGAGTGTGACTGTCCCTTTAAATACGCAGGATTCCCTAAACAGCCCCACGTGTCGTTTAATCGTTTTATGTTATGTCCCTTTAAATGAGTTTAACCTTCTCCTGACATGACAGAAAATACGATAGTCATAGGAGGGCATACAATCACTCGCTTCTAACCGCCTCCGATGTATCGTCACCATGGTTGCTGGTGGTCAGGAAAAGCGTTGACAACCAATGAAATGGCAGAGAAATAAAAAAGTAATAATAATTAATAATAGTAAAATATATGTTAGAAATGGCAACCGACTAAGCAAATTCCTATAGTGTGGAAGTTGACAACATTGACAGAATAATGACACTGAGACTTGGGGCACAGGATGATGACACTTGGGGTACAGGATGATTACACTTGGGGTACAGGATGATAACACTTGGGGTACAGGATGATAACACTTGGGGTACAGGATAATGACACTGACACTTGGGGTACAGGATAATAACACTTGGGGTACAGGATAATGACACTTGGGGTACAGGATGATAATACTTGGGGTACAGGATGATAACACTTGGGGTGCAGGATGATGACACTGACACTTGGGGTACAGGATAATAACACTTGGGGTACAGGATGATTACACTTGGGGTACAGGATGATAACACTTGGGGTACAGGATGATAACACTTGGGGTACAGGATGATAATACTTGGGGTACAGGATGATAACACTTGGGGTGCAGGATGATGACACTGACACTTGGGGTACAGGATAATAACACTTGGGGTACAGGATGATTACACTTGGGGTACAGGATGATAACACTTGGGGTACAGGATGATTACACTTGGGGTACAGGATAATGACACTGACACTTGGGGTACAGGATAATAACACTTGGGGTACAGGATAATGACACTTGGGGTACAGGATGATAATACTTGGGGTACAGGATGATAACACTTGGGGTGCAGGATGATGACACTTGGGGTACAGGATAATGACACTTGGGGTACAGGATGATGACACTTGGGGTACAGGATAATGACACTTGGGGTACAGGATAACACTTGGGGTACAGGATAATGACACTTGGGGTACAGGATAATGACACTTGGGGTACAGGATAACACTTGGGGTACAGGATAATGACACTTGGGGTACAGGATAATAACACTTAGGGTACAGGATGATGACACTTGGGATACAGGATAACACTTGGGGTACAGGATAATGACACTTGGAGTACAGGATGATTACACTTGGGATACAGGATAACACTTGGGGTACAGGATAATGACACTTGGGGTACAGGATGATTACACTTGGGATACAGGATAACACTTGGGGTACAGGATAATGACACTTGGGGTACAGGATAATAACACTTGGGGTACAGGATGATAACACTTGGGGTACAGGATAATGACACTTGGGGTACAGGATAATAACACTTGGGGTACAGGATGATAACACTTGGGGTACAGGATAATGACACTTGGGGTACAGGATGATGACACTTGGGATACAGGATAACACTTGGGGTACAGGATAATGACACTTGGGGTACAGGATGATGACACTTGGGGTACAGGATAACACTTGGGATACAGGATAACACTTGGGGTACAGGATAATGACACTTGGGGTACAGGATAATGACACTTGGGGTACAGGATAATAACACTTGGGGTACAGGATGATAACACTTGGGATACAGGATAATAACACTTGGGGTACAGGATGATGACACTTGGGGTACAGGATGATAACACTTGGGGTACAGGATAATGACACTTGGGGTACAGGATGATAACACTTGGGGTACAGGATAATAACACTTGGGGTACAGGATGATAACACTTGGGGTACAGGATGATGACACTTGGGGTACAGGATAATGACACTTGGGGTACAGGATGATGACACTTGGGGTACATGATGATAACACTTGGAGTACATGATGATGACACTTGGGGTACAGGATGATGACACTTGGGGTACAGGATAATAACACTTGGGGTACAGGATGATGACACTTGGGGTACAGGATGATGACACTTGGGGTACAGGATGATGACACTTGGGGTACAGGATAATGACACTTGGGGTACAGGATGATAACACTTGGGGTACAGGATGATGACACTTGGGGTACAGGATGATGACACTTGGGGTACAGGATGATAACACTTGGGGTACAGGATGATAACACTTGGGGTACAGGATGATGACACTTGGGGTACAGGATAATGACACTTGGGGTACAGGATGATGACACTTGGGATACAGGGTAACAACACTTGGGGTACAGGATGATGACACTTGGGGTACAGGATAATAACACTTGGGGTACAGGATGATGACACTTGGGGTACAGGATAATAACACTTGAGGTACAGGATGATGACACTTGGGGTACAGGATGATGACACTTGGGGTACAGGATGATGACACTTGGGGTACAGGATGATAACACTTGGGGTACAGGATGATAACAATTGGGGTACAGGATAATAACACTTGGGGTACAGGATGACAACACTTGGGGTACAGGATGATGACGCAAATGAGGACCACATGACACAACATTAGGAATCACTACTCTAGTGAACGATTTTCCACTTTGCAGCAATAGAGAAAAGCAATAACTGTAAATTTGTCTCCATCGCCTGGAAGTTGACAAACGAATAAATCCCCATGACGCCCCCCCCACCGCACAAGGATCCGGATTCCTAATGGCCGCCGCTGACCACAGATAAACGGTGGGAAATGTATTATCTTGTCTGTCTGATGGCAGCGCCGCCCCGGGCTTCAGTCAAGGGTAACAGAGAATCCCTGTC
The DNA here is from genome assembly GCF_029499605.1 of Hyla sarda. Taxonomy (NCBI): domain Eukaryota; kingdom Metazoa; phylum Chordata; class Amphibia; order Anura; family Hylidae; genus Hyla; species Hyla sarda. The sequence goes on from NC_079194.1 coordinate 293,013,611, forward strand.
TGCTCCTCTGTCCTGGAGGCTTCATCTGCCCCAGTAACCTCCATTCAGTGGAGGCATCTGCCCCCCCCCCCCCCCCCCCCCGTGTCTGGATGTCCCGTCCCTGTCTGGCCTAGTTTACAATGAGCCCAAGGGGTATTGTCTCCATGGGAAGCCCCTAATTGATTTTACAGGGAGCTCAGATGGAACGTTGAATGGCAGGATAGAAGATTTCGGCTTCCATCCCCCCATTTATCATCATTGGCTGGCAGCGGTCAGCCTGGTCTCTGTCCGGGAGCACACAAAGCTCTGCAGACGCATTTCGGGCATTCTAAAGAGCTGGGAAAAAGTCAACAACAAAAACGTGAAAGTGGCTAAGACCTCAATTCACCACAGGTTCCCCGCAAGACACGGAAGAACAATAGAAGGGGTTGGATTGCTCAAGAATAATCTAAATGATATATTTGCCAAAAATAACAAAAAAAACTAAAGAGTTCTGAAATTCAAAATTCTTAAATCTGAACAATGACCCTCAAGTAGGGTTACCACATTGCCGGTAATTTTATATTAAAACTAGTCGGTATTTTTCCAACCAATCCTAATACTCCAGAATGTTCTACCATATACTATACCAGTGTTTCTCAACCAGGGCGCCTCCAGCTGTTGCAAAACTACAACTCCCAGCATGCCATGCTGGGAGTTGTAGTTTTGCAACAGCTGGAGGCACCCCTGGTTGGGAAACTCTGACCTATATTACTATATAGTCCAACATGCTGGGAGTTGTAGTTTTGCAACAGCTGGAGGCACCCCTGGTTGGGAAACACTGACCTATATTACTATATAGTTCAACATGCTGGGAGTTGTAGTTTTGCAACAGCTGGAGGCACCTCTGGTTGGAAAACACTGACCTATATACTATATACTACTATATAGTGTAACATGCTGGAAGTTGTAGTTTTGCAACAGCTGGAGGCACCCCTGGTTGGGAAACACTGATCTATACTATAAACTGCTATATAGTCCAACATGCTGGGAGTTGTAGTTTTGCAACAGCTGGAGGCACCCCTGGTTGGGAAACACTGACCTATACTACTATATAGTCCAACATGCTGGGAGTTGTAGTTTTGCAACAGCAGGAGGCACCCCTGGTTGGAAAACACTGACCTATATTACTATAAAGTCCAATATGCTGGGAGTTGTAGTTTTGCAACAGCTGGAGGTCCCCCTGGTTGAGAAACACTGACCTATACTAAATACTACTATATAGTCCAACATGCTGGGAGTTGTAGTTTTGCAACAGCTGGAGGCACCCCTGGTTGGGAAACACTGCCCTATACTATATACTACTATATAGTCCAAAATGCTGGGAGTTGTAGTTCTGCAACAGCTGGAGGCACCCCTGGTTGGGAAACACTGACCAATACTATATACTACTATATAGTCCAACATGCTGGGAGTTGTAGTTTTCATTTTGGGGCAGCTGCTGAGCCACAGGCTGTATCAGGGCATGCTGGGAGTTGTAGTTAGTAACAGGAGTTGTAGTTAGTAAAATAGCGATCAAAAAGTCACATCAAAACAAAAACGGTTCTGTTAAAAACTACAGATCGGGGCACAAAAAATGACCCTCATACAGGCCCCGTATAAGGAGAAATAAAAAAGTTATAGGGGTCAGAATAGGACAAAATTTGTATCCTGTGATTTAATGCATATATAATTAATTATGCAAATTAGCATGGCCGGTATTTTTTATTTTTTTTGCAAGAAAGGTGGAAAATCCTGCCCTCAAGAAATGTCTTAGGTTCTCCAAACAAGTCCCAATCTATGGTGGGATCCTACATCATATAGGATGAAGGGGTTAACTCATGTATGACCGGCTGTGAGTATCCATAGCGTGAGGTCCGCCGGCTCATGTGTCCCTGGTGGTCCAACCAATAACCACAAGAACACAACACATCCCATTGTCCGAATCCCAGTCCCCAAATACCTCAGCCAAAAACGGACGTACAATGGATATTTGGTAAAAATATAGAATATTTAGAAACATATATAAAATAGATGACATGAAGGCTTAAATACTAAATATTACAATCATCAAACGATATATACTGTAAAATCAAAAGGAAGTGACTAGAGATGAGCGAACTTACAGTAAATTCGATTCGTCACGAACTTCTCGGCTCGGCAGTTGATGACTTTTCCTGCGTAAATTAGTTCAGCTTTCCGGTGCTCCGGTGGGCTGGAAAAGGTGGATACAGTGGTAGGAAAGAGTCTCCTAGGACTGTATCCACCTTTTCCAGCCCATCGGAGCACCGGAAAGCTGAACTAATTTATGCAGGAAAAGTCATCAACTGCCGAGTCGAGAAGTTCGTGACGAATCGAATTTACTGTAACTTCGCTCATCTCTAGAAGTGACCCAAACAAAAAGTCCTGCAACAGTATGAATCTTAATACTCTAGTGCAGTGGTCTCCAACCTGCGCACCTCCAGATGTTGCAAAACTACAACTCCCAGCAAGCATTCCCGGACAGCCGTTGGCTGTCCGGGCATGCTGGGAGTTGTAGTTTTGCAACATCTGGAGGTCCGCAGGTTGGAGACCACTGCTATAGTAAATGAGTACTGCAAGGAAATGCTGGAGAATAATTTAATGATTAGTTCCAGATTTGGATGGCCGGTCCTTAAAGGGGTACTCCCCTGGAAAAATGTTTTTTTTTAAATCAACTGGTGCCAGAAAGTTAAACAGATCTGTAAATTGCTTCTATTTAAAATTCTTAATCCTTCCAGTACTTAACAGCTGCTGTATGCTCACAGGAAGTTCTTTTCTTTTTGAATTTCCTTTCTGCCTGACCACAGTGCTCTCTGCTGACACCTCTGTCCATGTCAGGAACTGACCAGAGCAGGAGAGGTTTGCTATGGGGATTTGCTTGTACTCAGGACAGTTCCTAAAATGGACAGAGGTGTCAGCAGAGAGCGCTGTGGTCAGACAGAAAGGAAATAAAAAAAAAAGAAAATAACTTCCTGTGGAGAATACAGCAACTGCTAAGTACTGGAAGGATTAAGATTTTTAAATAGAAGTAATTTACAAGTCTGTTTAATGTTCTGGCACCAGTATATAAAATATATAAATATATATATATATATATATATATATATATATATATATATATATATATATAAAACTCAATGTGTGTGTGTATATATATATATATGTATGTTCCACAAAAATGATGTGCCACTAATGCGTATTTTCACAATACGTTGGTGAGCGATCCATGATTGGTCTGCATGTGAGCATTTTTTATATTTCATTAAAGGGGTACTCCACTGAAAAACATTATTATTATTTTTTTAAATCAACTGGTGCCAGAAAGTTAAACGGATTTGTAAATTACTTCTATAAAAAAAAATCTTAATCCTTCCAGTACTAATCAGCTGCTGTATACTCCACAGGAAGTTCTTTTCTTTTTTTAATTTCCTTTCTGTCTGACCACAGTGCTCTCTGCTGACACCTCTGTCCATTTTAGGAACTGTCCAGAGCAGGAGCAAATCCCCATAGCAAACCTCTCCTGCTGTGGACAGTTCCTAAAATGGACAGAGGTGTCAGCAGAGAGCACTGTGGTCAGGCAGAAAGGAAATTCAAAAAGATAAGAAATTTCTCTGGAACATACAGCAGCTGATAAGTACTGGAAGGATTGAGATTTTTAAATATAAGTCATTTACAAATCTGTTTAACTTTCTTGCACCAGTTCATTAAAAAAAAAAAAAATGTTTTCCAGGGGAGTACCCCTTTAAGGACCGGCTATCCAAATCTGGAACTAATCATTACATTATTCTTCAGCATTTCCTTGCACTACAGTACTCATTTACTATAGTACTAAAGGGGTACTCCGCTGCTCAGAGTTTGGAACAAACTGTTCCGAACGCTGAAGCCGGGAGCTCGTGATGTCTTAGCCCCACCCCCTCACACCCCGCCCCCCTTAATGCAAGTCTATGGGAGGGGGCGGGACGACTGTTGGGAAACACTGCTGCATAAAGTGGCACATTGGAGCACTGTAGATAGCACTGTATGGGGGGGCACAGTATTGGCTGCAGGGCTGTATATGGGGGCACTCTATATGTATACACACTATGGATACTACATATAGCAGCACTGTCCATACTGTGATTCATAGACCTCCTATGCGTACATGACCCACAGCTCCTTGTGCCATCCTGGTCATGCCCCAAGGCATACCTACGCACACCACAGGGTGGCGCTAAAAGATGGCCGCCGCTCCTCATCATTCTTCTCCATTCCTGTTACTTTAAAAAAAAAATTTATTAGTTCTTTACCAAACTCTAACAAAACTGCAAATGCCTGAACCGAAATAAATCCCCGCCTGTCATGGCGACATAGCTGAGCCGCACGCCTGCCGAGGAATGATAATATTGTCAGGAGGTGACGTGACTTTAATTCTGCAGCTAGGGGCCCATTATTAAGACATGTGGGCCCAGCCATGACTAATCATAGGGAGACGCCGCACCCATCACTCATCACCCACCCATTAAAGAGGTACTCCTTTGGAAAATGTTTTTTTTTTTTTTTATCAACTGGCCCCAGAAATGTAAACAGATTTGTAAATTACTTCTATTAAAAAAATCTTAATCCTTCTAGTACCTATCAGCTGCTGTATGCTCCACAGGAAGTTCTTTTCTTTTTGAATTTTCTTTCTGTCTGACCACAGTGCTCTCTGCTGACACCTCTGTCCATTTTAGGAAGTGTCTAAAGAAAAAGTACAAGCAATTCCCCATAACAAACCTCTTCCTCATAACAAAAAAATCTTAATCCTTTCAGTACTTATCAGCTGCTGTATATTACAGAGGAAGTTCTTTTCTTTTTTAATTTCCTTTCTGTGTGCCCACAAAGCTCTGGTCCTATCAGGAACTGTCCAGAGCTTTGTGGGCAAAGGAAATTAAAAAGGAAATTAAAAAACAAAAGAACTTCCTCTGTAATATACAGCAGCTGATAAGTACTGGAAGGATTAAGATTTTTTTTAATAGAGGTAATTTACACATCTGTTTAACTTTCTGGCACCAGTTGATTTAAAAAAATAAAAATGTGTTACAAATGTGATTTGTAAATTACTTCTATTTAAAAATCTTAATCCTTCCAGTACTTATCAGCTGCTGTATACCACAGAAGAAATTCTTTTCTTTTTGCATTTTTTTTTTAATTTCTTTTCTGTGTGCCCACAAAGCTCTGGTCATATCAGGAACTGTCCAGAGTAGGAGAGGTTTGTTATGGGGAATTGCTTGTACTTGTACTTTAGACAGTTCCTAAAATGGACAGAGGTGTCAGCAGAGAGCACTGTGGTAAGATAGAAAGAAAATTCAAAAAGAAAAAGAACTTCCTCTGTAGTATACAGCAGCTGATAAGTACTGGAAGGATTAAGATTTTTAAATAGAAGTAATTTACAAATCTGTTTAACTTTCTGGCACCTGTTGATTTACAATAAAAACCCCTTTAAAGGCTTTGCCACCACACAGGCGAGCGCTCCAAAATATTGTACAAAGAAGGGGTCATCTAGGAGGGGGCAGAAGATTTGTCACCCACTATCCTGGGGATTGTACCCAACTTTTCTAAAGCCTTGAATAGCAATGTCTATGAGGGGCTTAGAAAAGATGGGTTGTGGCTGAGCTGTAATGGCCACCCTGTTGGCTGCTACCCAACTCTCTCAGAAAGTCCCTTCTAGTTTAGTTGGGCGCCTCAGTGGTTGTTCCCGAACCTGTTGGAAAACTACAACACCCATCATGACCTGACAAGCTGTTAGGGCATACTAAGAGTTGTAGTTTTGCAACAGACAGAGCGGTGTTTCCAAACAGTGTGCCTCCAGCTGTTGCAAAACTACAATTCCCTGCATGCTAGGAGTTCTAATTTTGCAACAGCTGGAGGCACACAAATTTAAAAACACCGAGCTGGAGAAGCCTAGGTGTATCAAGGCATGCTGAGCTTGGAGTTTTGCAAAAGTTAGATAGCCTGTGGCTGTTAGGGCATCATGGGAGTTGTAGTTCTGCAACCAGCTTCAACTCCCAGCATGCCCTGACAAGCTGTAAAAAATAAAAATAAAATACTAAGAGTTGCAGTTTTGCAACAGGTAGAGCAGTGTTTCAAAACAGAGTGCCTCCAGCTGTTGCAGAACTACAACTCCCAGCATACCCGGGAAGCCGAAGTTGTAGTTCTGCAACATCTGGAGGCACACTGTTTGACAAACATCCATGATGGGAGTTGTCGTTTTTGCAGCAACTACAGAGTCTGCAGCTGTCAGGGAATGCTGGAAATAGTTTTACAACAGCTGGAGAGTCTGCAGCTATTAGAATATGCTGGGAGTTGTAGTCTTGCAACAGCTGGTGAACCTGTGGCTGTTAAAGCATGCTGAGGGGGGGTAAAATGGCAATAGCTACAGAGCCTGCGGCTGTCGGGGAATTCTGGGAGTAGTAGTTTTACAACAGCTAATGAGCCACAGTGTAGGTAACACCGCTCTAACTTACCTCTATGACAGTGTTTTCCGGTGTGTCTCCAGCTGTTGCAAAACTACAACTTCCAGACTTTGGCTTTCCGGGCATGCTGGGAGCTGTAATTTAGCAACAGCTGGAGGTACACAGTTTGGGAAATCCCTGTTCTATGACTTACCTCAACATAGATTTATCTGCTTATCACTTTACAGCAGTGTTTCCCAACCAGGGTGCCTCCAACTGTTGCAAAACTACAACTCCCAGCATGCCCGGACAGCCTTTGGCTGCCCGGGCTTGCTGGGAGTTGTAGTTTTGCAACAGCTGGAGACACACAGTTTGGAAAACCCTGTTCTATGACTTACCTCAACATAGATTTATAAGCTTATCACTTTACAGCAGTGTTTCCCAACCAGGGTGCCTCCAGCTGTTGCAAAATTACAACTCCCAGATGCCTTTGGCTGTCCAGGCATGCTGGGAGTTGTAGTTTTGCAACAGCTGAAGGCACAGTGTTTGAACAATACTGTTCTATGACTTACCTCAACATATATTTATCTGCTTATCACTTTACAGCAGTGTTTCCCAACCAGGGTGCCTCCAGCTGTTGCAAAACTCCAACTCCCAGATGCCTTTGGCTGTCCGGGCATGCTGGGAGTTGTAGTTTTGCAACAGCTGGAGACACCCTGGTTGGGAAACACTGCTTTACAAACACTGCTTTCCCCATGTACCAAAAATACCTGTTTTTCTATTTACTACAAACATAATAGTGATTGAATCCATGCTGCACTGTACAACATTGCGGATAAAAAACTAAAATAAATAAATTAAAAAATAAAACGATTTAAAAGTTGAGTTGCCGCAATCTATAAAGAAAAATGGAATTGCCCTTTCAGTAACAGGTGCAATTTTTCAGACGTTCCACAAAATGTGGCTCGGCACGCAGAGGGTTAAGCATTCAGCGTGGCATAAAGGAGGCTTCTGGCAGGGGGAATGAGCCGAGCTGGTTCCCCGCAGGTTCCTTCGGCTCAGACCACCTCGGAGCCCTTGTTTGCGAAACCCCCAGAAGTGTTTAGAAAATGGCTTTGGGTCGACATTCCAGATGAAAGTTGAGGTCGCCATAGTAACCGGGCAAGAAAAAAGCGTAAGGAGGCGAGAGTTTGGCAGGGATTGCCGAATCACACTCTGCCCTCTCCGGCTGGTTCCCGAAGACGTCTGGGTATAGTGCCGCGCGGTTACAGTTCGGCCAAAGACGACGCTTCTCTGTCCACAACAACGTTACGAGACGGTGAGAACATTTTTTAACCGCAAGACGTTAACCGTACGGTAAAAAAATGTAGCGGCGCGGCAACAAGCGGCTGCACCTGCACTTCCGTAATGGAGGACCGCGCCGAGTGGTGTTGTAGTACACACAATGGGGGCGGAATAGTCAATTGAAGATTGAAAAGGCGTAAGCCTTAACTTTGGCGCAACCCTTAAAGGGGTACTCCGGTGGAGACCATATATATATATATATATATATATATATATATATATATATATATAAATCAACTGGTGCCAGAAAGTTAAACAGATTTGCAAATGACTTCTATAAAAAAAAAAAAATCTTAATCCTTCCAGTACTTATTAGCAGCTGTATGCTACAGAGGCAATTCATTTATTTTTGAATTTCTCTTTTGTCTTGTCCACAGTGCTCTCTGCTGACACCTCTGTCCATATCAGGAACTGTCCAGAGCAGGAGAAAATCCCCATAGCAAACCTCTCCTGCTCTGGACAGTTCCTGACGCAGACAGAGGTGTCAGCAGAGAGCACTGTGGACAAGACAAAAAAGAAATTCAAAAAGAAAAGAATTTCCTCTGTAGCATACAGCTGCTAAGAAGTACTGGAAGGATTGAGATTTTTTAATAGAAGTAATTTACAAATCTGTTTAACTGTCTGGCGCCAGTTCATTAAAAAAAAAAAAAAAAGTTTTCCACCGGAGTACCCCTTTTGGTATTTTTGGTAATTTTGTTAAAAATGAACCCCTTCCAAAGAGAAAAAAAATTTGTACGCCATGTTGAGAAGCTTGTGAAACCTCATTGAGTCTTTAATTTAACAGTTTTTTTTTTGTTTGTTTGTTTTTGGGGAAGGGGGGCAAAAACATCTCCTAAAAATGTCAAATTTGGCCAAAAAAGTGCCAATTTTTTTTATTATTATTACTATTTTAATTGCAAATTGCAGCATTCTTAGACTTTTTTTTTTTTTTTTTTTTGTGGGGGGGGGGGGGGGGGTATCTTGGTCGTTTTTTTTTTCTCCCATAGACTTCTATAGGACGAAAAAAATGCAGAAAAAACTGCAATGTGGGTTTAATATTGGCATTTTTTTTTCTGTTGTTTTTTTATTGCCCCCCTAATTCTTCAGGAGAAATCCTTGAGTCACATGATGGAGGAATCACGTGACTTGTAATAATAGAAACGCAGGGGGTTAAACACCGAAGGAAAGAAGAATAAAAATCACTATTTTCGAACACGCAAAAAATAAATAAATAAATAAAGGGTAGTGCAAAATGAGGTAGCAGTTGTTTTTTTTTTTTTTTTTTTTTTGGAGGGGGGGGGGGCTTTTATTCTTTTTTATTATTATTATTACTATTATTATTATCATCTTTTTTTTAGGTAAAAAAAACACCAAAAATGAGTTACGTAGCCTTAGGTTGGTTTCAGACACGCGTAATACGTATTATAGCTGAAAGTCTCGGACCGACCCGAGAAATTGTCGTAGGTATTTACCACCAGCCCAGCAGGTGTTTACCCCCAGCCCAGGAGGTATTTACATCCAGCCCAGGAGGTATTTACCACCAGCCCAGGAGGTATTTACCACCAGCCCAGCAGGTATTTACACCCAGCCCAGGAGGTATTTACCACCAGCCCAGCAGGTATTTACCCCCAGCCCAGCAGGTATTTACCACCAGCCCAGCAGGTGTTTACCCCCAGCCCAGCAGGTGTTTACCACCAGCCCAGCAGGTGTTTACCCCCAGCCCAGCAGGTGTTTACCACCAGCCCAGCAGGTGTTTACCACCAGCCCAGCAGGTATTTATCCCCAGCCCAGCAGGTATTTACCACCAGCCCAGCAGGTATTTACCACCAGCCCAGCAGGTATTTACATCCAGCCCAGGAGGTATTTACCACTAGCCCAGCAGGTATTTACCCCCAGCCCAGCAGGTATTTACCACCAGCCCAGCAGGTGTTTACCCCCAGCCCAGCAGGTATTTACCCCCAGCCCAGCAGGTATTTACCACCAGCCCAGCAGGTGTTTACCCCCAGCCCAGCAGGTATTTACCCCCAGCCCAGAAGGTATTTACCACTAGCCCAGCAGGTATTTACCCCCAGCCCAGGAGGTATTTACCACCAGCCCAGCAGGTATTTACCCCCAGCCCAGCAGGTATTTACCACCAGCCCAGCAGGTGTTTACAACGGCCAATCACATATTTAACTCTTATTAAACTCTGGGGGGCGGGAGTACTGTGTCAGGAAAAAATTATAGCAAGTGGGGACATTGGGACATTACTTCCCCTCTAGAAATGACTGTGAATGATCCTAAATTCCCACTTTTGGCAAGGATGTGGACTGAACATTTACTCGTTTTGCCCGGCCGCCCATCAGCATCAGGGGGCCCAGGGATTCAGGGGGCCCACACAATAACATGGTACCCTCTTCTTGTAGAGAATAACAATTTGGTGGCTTATTGCTATCTAGCAACATTATGTGGATTCTTTTATATATATATATATATATATATATATATCTATATATATATATTTATATATATGACACTATTATTCATACCATTAAATTATGGTTACAGTAGTCATTTCAGTCTTTAGTCAGGTGGTGGCAGTACCCCCTTCTAGTTAAGCCCCCTATGTTGGTGCCGGGTGGGTACTGTAGCAGGCAAGGTACCGGAGACCCTCAGCAGCTGGACGTACGTCACTGAAAGCGTAAGACAGGCGCAAATCCCGGCCCAATCTGAGCTGACGCTATTGTAATAAACTAAGAAACGGCGTCAGGATTTACTCCCTAATTTACTCCTATGAAACCGATCTCATTCTGGATCAGAGGAGACTGCGCCGAAAATCGCACAACGACAGATGATCAGCCGGACCATGACAGACAGTGTGACAGACAGACCTGGTTATGGTGACAACAAGGACTATACAAGTGATGGGCGGCGTAATCGATTCGGGGCGCTGTGACGGACGAGGAGTGCTGGAGTCGACGCCACTTAGCTGACAGCTGCCACTTTATAAGAGCGCAGCAGCTTACAATACTCTGACCTAGGTCTCCAAACTGCGGACCTCCAGCTGTTGCAAAACGACAACTCCCAGCATGCCCGGACAGCCAACGGCTGTCCGGGCATGCTGGGAGTTGTAGTTTTGCAACAGCTGGAGGTGCACAGTTTGGAGACCACTACTTTACGACGACACAAATGTGCCAACTGCTGTCCGGGCATGCTAGGAGTGGTAGTTTTGCAACAGCTGGAGGTCCACAGTTTGGAGACCACTGCTTTCCGACCACACAAATGTGCCAACGGCTGTCCGGGCATGCTGGGAGTTGTAGTTTTGCAACAGCTGGAGGTCCACAGTTTGGAGACCACTGCTTTAAGACCACACAAATGTGCCAACTGCTGTCCAGGCATGCTGGGAGTTGTAGTTTTGCAACAGCTGGAGGTCCACAGTTTGGAGACCACTGCTGTTCGACCACACAAATGTGCCAACGGCTGTACGGGCATGCTGGGAGTTGTAGTTTTGCAACTGCTGGAGGTCCACAGTTTGGAGACCACTGCTTTACGACCACACAAATGTGCCAAGGGCTGTCCGGGCATGCTGGGAGTTGTAGTTTTGAAACAGCTGGAGGTCCACAATTTGGAGACCACTGTTGTACAACCACACAAATGTGCCAACGGCTGTCTAGGCATGCTGGGAGTTGTAGTTTTGCAACAGCTGGAGGTCCACAATTTGGAGACCACTGCTTTATGACCACACAAATGTGCCAACGGCTGTCCGGGCATGCTGGAAGTTGTAGTTTTGCAACAGCTGGGGGTCCACAGTTTAGAGACCACTGCTGTTCGACCACACAAATGTGCCAACGGCTGTACGGGCATGCTGGGAGTTGTAGTTTTGCAACTGCTGGAGGTCCACAATTTGGAGACCACTGCTTTATGACCACACAAATGTGCCAACGGCTGTCCGGGCATGCTGGAAGTTGTAGTTTTGCAACAGCTGGAGGTCCACAATTTGGAGACCACTGCTGTTCAACCACACAAATGTGCCAATAGCTGTCGGGGCATGCTGGGAGTTGTAGTTTTGCAACAACTGGAGGTCCACAATTTGGAGACCACTGCTGTACGACCACACATATGTGTGTTTACCTGGCACAGACCCTCACAATGGAAGACCTGACCCCCTCCTTTAAGGAAATCCTGTGTATGTTACAATAATAGCCCCCCCACCCACACAAAGTGATGCCCCCTAGAGAGCCAGCCATCCTGTGTGTTAAAGAACCCCCCCCCTATAACGCTTTCAATGGAACATTCTTGCAAGTGAATGGTAAATCACTATTTCAGCGCAATTGGTTCTGGCTTAGTGCTGAGGGTTTGTTACAATGCAGGTAAAGCAATGAATTTTTTTTTTTTTTTGCGAAAAGGATCCCTGGAGGATCAGCACAAAGAGAGAATCCTCGAAAAGTCACCTGTCATTTATTTTCCAAAAATCTAATTTTGAAACCACTTGAGGAAAAAAAGAAATAAATCAGTGGCGCTAGGACAGTGCGAACCTGCGCCATCACCATTGACGGCAATGCAGTCCGCGCAGATTGTCGCCACAAGAATGGACATTGTTAGGCTGGGTTCACACTGTGGAATTTCTGGGCAGAATTTCAGCCAGAGATCAAACCGGCGGCACTAGGACCGCGCAGACTGCATTGCCGTCCCCATAGATGTCAATGCATTTCTGAGCAGATCCCCCAAAGGATTTACCCAGAAATGCATTGCCGTCTATGGGGACGGCAATGCAGTCCGTGCAGTCCTAGTGCCGCCAGCTAAATCTCCGGCAGAAATTCTGCCCAGAGATTTCGTAGTGTGAACCTAGCCTTATCCGGAAAATTCTGCTGCGGAACGTCGGACCAGCAGAATCCCATTGAAAACAACGGGAGGCTGCTGCATCGGCATTTCCAAGCGGAATTTCTCCACATGGAAATTGAGTAGTGTGAACATAGCCTAAGGGTCTATTCACACGGCAGAATTTCCGCATGCGGATTCCGCCTCAAATTAAAGCCCAATAGACTTCTATGGGATTCCGCACTCCCATTCCCATTTCTGAACTTTCGCATGCAGATTCCGCAGAGATTCTGCACCAATTCCGCACAAACCAGAAACCACCCAAATAAATGCAGAAGCGGAATTGGTGCGGATGTGCAGAAATTCTGCTGTGTGGATAGACCCTCAGGCTACATTCACATGGCCGAAATTTTGCAGAATGTCTGCCTGGAAAACACAGATAAACATTCCGAAAATAGGCGACGCTGAAAGAACATGAACCGCTTAGAAACGCGCCATTTGCATAGACTACAATACATTTCCGAGCAGATTTCATGTCATGTCCATTCTTTCGGTGAATTTCCGCAGTGGAAACATCTGCCGTGGAAATTCCGCTGTGTGCATGGTGGAACAGAATCCAAGTGAAATAATGGGACTCTGCTGCAACGGAATTTCCGAGTGGAATATTTCTAGCTGGAAAATTCCATAGTGTGAACATGGCCTAAGAGGTTCGGTTTGTGGAACGTTTTCATTGTATAGAATATGTGGATGACTGGAATATTTTCCGTTCAGGTTTGCAGGTGGAAATTGTGCAGTTTTGTTGCGGATTTGCTGCTGTTAATTTTGGTGCATATCATGTAAAAAGTTTATGTTTTCCAAGACCATAGTTACAGATTTTACAGTAGATACATCTGCAAAATAAGCAACTATATATGTAGTGTGTGTTGCAGATCTATTGCTGATTTTGATGTTCCCCTCGTAGTCAAAGGGGGAAAAAAATCTACAAAATATCCACAACATAAATTAACATAAAAATCACAAGGCAATTCCCCTGCTGATTTTTTGAGTGGGTTGTACACTACCAGTCTGATATTGATGCAAATTCCTAAGAAAACACCATCAATCTAAAAAGTCCCGGGGGGGGGGGGGGGGGGACATTTCAAATAATAAGAAAAAAAAATTAAAATCTTGGAATCATCTTTTAGGGTCTATTCACATGTACAGTATTCTGTGCAGATTTGATGCGCTGGATTTGAAGCTGTGTTCAGTCATTGAGTTTACATTGAAATCTGCAGCAGAAAATCCTGTGCATCAAATCTGCGCAGAATAGACCATTAAAATATTTAAATCCCGGTAGAATAGTGAGTACAGCTCTGGAGTATAATTCAGGATATAACTCAGGATAAGTACAGGATAAGTAATGTAATGTATGTACACAGTGACCTCACCAGCAGAATAGTGAGTACAGCTCTGGAGTATAATTCAGGATATAACTCAGGATCAGTACAGGATAAGTAATGTAATGTATGTACACAGTGACCCCACCAGCAGAATAGTGAGTACAGCTCTGGAGTATAATTCAGGATATAACTCAGGATCAGTACAGGATAAGTAATGTAATGTATGTAAACAGTGACCTCATCAGCAGAATAGTGAGTACAGCTCTGGAGTATAATACAGGATATAACTCAGGATCAGTACAGGATAAGTAATGTAATGTATGTGCACAGTGACCTCACCAGCAGAATAGTGAGTACAGCTCTGGAGTATAATTCAGGATATAACTCAGGATCAGTACAGGATAAGTAATGTAATGTATGTACACAATGACCTCACCAGCAGAATAGTGAGTACAGCTCTGGGGTATAATACAGGATATAACTCAGGATCAGTACAGGATAAGTAATGTAATGTATGCACACAGTGACCTCACCAGCAGAATAGTGAGTACAGCTCTGGGGTATAATACAGGATATAACTCAGGATCAGTACAGGATAAGTAATGTAATGTATGTATACAGTGATCTAACCAGCAGAATAGTGAGTACAGCTCTGGAGTATAATACAGGATATAACTCAGGATCAGTACAGGATCAGTAATATAATGTATGTACACAGTGACCCCACCAGCAGAATAGTGAGTACAGCTCTGGAGTATAATACAGGATATAACAGGATCAGTACAGGATAAGTAATGTAATGTATGTTCACAGTGATCTCACCAGCAGAATAGTGAGTACAGCTCTGGAGTATAATACAGGACATTACTCAGGATCAGTACAGGATAAGTAATGTAATGTATGTACACAGTGACCTCACCAGCAGAATAGTGAGTACAGCTCTGGAGTATAATACAGGATATAACTCAGGGTCAGTACAAGATAAGTAATGTAATGTATGTACACAGTGACCCCACCAGCAGAATAGTGAGTACAGCTCTGGAGTATAATACTGGATATAACTCAGGGTCAGTACAGGATAAGTAATGTAATGTTTGTACCCCATAATTGTAAGTGCTGCGGAATCTGTAGGCGCTAAATAAATAAATAAATAAATAAATAAAAATAAGTATGTACACAGTGACCTCACCAGCAGAATAGTGAGTACAGCTCTGGAGTATAATACAGGATATAACTCAGGATCAGTACAGGATAAGTAATGTAATGTATGTACACAGTGACCTCACCAGCAGAATAGTGAGTACAGCTCTGGAGTATAATACAGGATATAACTCAGGATCAGTACAGGATAAGTAATGTAATGTATGTACACAGTGACCTCACCAGCAGAATAGTGAGTACAGCTCTGGAGTATAGGTAACGCCATGTATTTAGAAAGTGATTCTCTTTATATATTTACATGATCCAGTTCTGAGCTGCACTTGCTTCATGCATGGACTGTGGAGTCTGGTGTTGCCCCAGTGATACATTGTATCTGGAGTGAGGAGTATAAAGGGATCTGTGTGACTGAGTGATATGAATGAGGCTGAGCTGTGCTCCCTCCTCCTCTCCCCTCCTCTTGCTGGTGATGGTGCTTACAGCTGGGGAGAGACAGCAGACAGCTCAGTGCTATAGCCTGGGATACATTGTATTGGATGAGACAGACACTGTGCATGTGAGAGCTTCACTCCTGAACCCTCCTGCAACCTTTGGCATTATCCTGGCATATGCTGGGTGACTGACAGCATGTGACTGCAGCCTGGGCAGAGGACCCTGCACAACACACAACCCTTGGATCATAACAACCAGGACCCTGCACTGAAGCCTGGACTAAAACTTTCACCACCCTGCTGGACAAACTCCCACACTGGGCTGAACCACTACTACTACTCCCCCCTGTCTGTAAGTCTTAAAGTGGGATTAATAGCTGCAGACTTTACTACATTCAACATACCAGGGTGAGTCTTCTATTAAACCTACCTCTGTTACTCTACAGCAGTGTTTTCCAAACGTTGTGCCTCCAGCTGTTGCAAAACTACAACTTCCAGCATGCCCGGACAGCCGAAGGCTGTCTGGGCATGCTGGGAGTTGTAGTTTTGCAACAGCTGGAGACACACTCTTTGGAAATCATCTGAGAGATCTGATTTTGATGTGGCAGAACTGTGCAAGTCTTGTGGTGATCTTATGAACTGTAAAGGTTTTACATAGGACTGCAAGTAAAGCTATACTATTCACAGAACAGTGCACTTCCCCATGAAGGCTGTAGGGGCATGCTGGGAGTTGTAGTTTTGCAACAGCTGGAGACACACTCTTTGGAAATCATTGTTGTAAAGAGATCTGATTTTTATGTGGCAGAACTGTGCAAACCATGTGTTGATCTTATGAACTGTAAAGGTTTTACATAGGACTGCAAGTAAAGCTATACTATGCACAGGACAGTGCACTTCCCCATGAAGGCTGTAGGGGCATGCTGGGAGTTGTAGTTTTGCAACAGCTGGAGACACACACTCTTTGGAAAGGCTGTACGGGCATGCTGGGAGTTGTAGTTTTGCAACAGCTGGAGACACACACTCTTTGGAAAGGCTGTACGGGCATGCTGGGAGTTGTAGTTTTGCAACAGCTGGAGACACTTTTTTAAAATCATTGTTGTAAAGAGATCTGATTGTGATGTTAACCATGTGGTGATCCTATGATCTTAACATACACGGTAAAGGTTTTACATAGGACTGCAAGTAAAGCTATACTATTCACAGGACAGTGCACTTCCCCCCCCCCCCTAAAGGGTGTACGGGCATGCTGGGAGTTGTAGTTTTGCAACAGCTGGAGACACACTCTTTAGAAATCATTGTTGTAAAGAGATTTGATTTTGATGTGGCAGAACTGTTCAAACCATGTGTTGATCTTATGATCTTACATAAACTGTAAAGGTTTTACATAGGACTGCAATTAAAGCTATACTATTCAGAGGACAGTGCACTTCCCCCTAAAGGCTGTACGGGCATGCTGGGAGTTGTAGTTTTGCAACAGCTGGAGACACACTCTTTGAAAATCATTGAGATCTGATTTTGATGTAAACCAAGTGATGATCTTAACATACACTGTAAAGGTTTTACATAGGACTGCAAGTAAAGCTATACTATTCACAGGACAGTGCACTTCCCCCCCTAAAGTATAAGAAACAAACTGAGCTCTGCTATATCTAAAAAAATTTAATGGAAAAAAAGAAAAAAAAATAGAATGTGAAGTCTTCCTTCTATTGTGTACCCATTGCTGATTGTCTGCCAAGAGTTTCTGCAGCAGCCTCGGCACTCCAGATGAACTGCCGGTGAACTGAAGCTCCATCGTGTCTACTGACTTGTCTCAGGGCTGTCATGTGTTTGCTGCATCCTATACCCCGAGGCAGTGTTTCCTAACCAGGGTGCCTCCAACTGTTGCAAAACTACAACTCCCAGCATGCCCGGACAGCCGAAGGCTGTCCGGGCATGCTGGGAGTTGTAGTTTTGCAACAGCTGGAGGCACCCTGCATGGAGAAACACTTCTGCACATGGTGACACTGATTCAATGTTGCATTTATGATTCTGTAAATTTGTAGCCGTTATTTTCTTTTGTTTATATTTAGAATTTCATTGTAACGGTTTTTTTTTTTGTTTGTTTGTAAATATTTAGAATTTAATTGTAACGTTTTTTTAGTGTCTGTAAATATTTACCGTTAATTGCAAATTCAAATGTATCAGTGCAGGGTGTTTGGTTCATTTGATTTAACCCTTGCCCAGAAGCTCAATTTTTTTATTTATTTTTATATATATATATATATATATATATATGAAATTTTTTTTCTTTATTTTTTATTTTATATATATATATATATATATATATATATGTGTATATGTATGTATATATATATATATATATATATATATATATATATATAATTTTTTTTTTTTTTTTTTAAATCTAAGCAAAGGAGTTGATTGGGATTCCTCCCCTCTTGTCATGCAGGGTGTACAGCTGTACATGTAGGTGGCCTGGCCCTGGAACTTTCCTGGTTTTAACAGGCAGTGTGTGAAGTTCAGCCAGGCTCCTACTTAAAAGCCCCTTGTATGGTAAAGTTATACATTAGGCATGTGTCAGCAATAGGGAGGAGGAGGAGGGGAGGGTGGGTGCAGTACAGGAGATAGCACAGAGATAGCCCCCAGGGCCAGTCAGGGTATTGTTCTGTTAGTCATGAGGATATTAGTTAGATGTTTACATACAGATATAGCAGAGCTGACTATAGCTGTCAGTTATTTATTTGGAGCTTTAGTTTAAGATATGTGTTGTTTACCATAGGACTGCCGGTTACTTACTATTACAATAACACACTGAGATATCATTACATTTAAGTGATATCTCAGTGTCTGGTATTTTACATAGGACTGCAGGTTACTACTATTACAATAACACACTGATATATCATTAAATGTAAGTGATATCTCAGTGTCGTGGGATTTTACATAGGACTGCAGGTTACTACTATTACAATAACACACTGAGATATCATTAAATGTAAGTGATATCTGTGTTGTGGGATTTTACATAGGACTGCAGGTTACTACTATTACAATAACACACTGAGATATCATTAAATGTAAGTGATATCTTAGTCTGTGTTTTTACATAGGACTGCAGGTTATTTACTATTACAATAACATACCAAGATATCACCTAAACGTAAGTGATATGTGTCGTGTGATTTTTATATAGGACTGCAGGTTACTACTATTACAATAACACAGCAAGATATCACCTAAATGTGATATCTCAGTGTCATGTGTGATTTTACATAGGACTGCAGGCTATTTACTATTACAATAACACCCTGAGATATTACATTTAAGTGATATCTCAGTGTCTGTGTTTTTACATAGTAAACAACCTGCAGTCCTATGTAAAAACACAGACACTGAGATATCACTTAAATGTAATGATATCTCAGGGCGTTATTGCAATAGTAAGTACCCTGCAGTCCTATGTAAAATCACACATGACATTGAGATATCACTTACGTTTAGGTGATATCTTGGTATATTATTGTAATAGTAAACAACCAGCAGTCCTATTACAATAATATACCAAGATATCAGCTAAACGTAAGTGATATCTCAATGTCATGTGTGATTTTACATAGGACTGCAGATTGAGTTATCTCCTAAACTTTAGTGATATCTCAATGTCTTGTGCTTTTACATAGGACTGTGGGTTACTACTATTACAATAACATACCAAGATATCACCTAAACGTAAGTGATATCTCAATGGCATATGTGATTTTACATAGGACTGCCGGTTACTTACTATTACAATAACATACTGAAATATCATTAAATGTAAGTGCTATCTTAGTGTCTGTGTTTTTACATAGGACTGCAGGTTACTACTATTAACTGCAGGTTATTACTATTACAATAACATACCAAGATATAACCTAAATGTTAGTGCTATATCAATGTCTTGTGTGATTTTACATAGGACTGTGGGCTACTTACTATTACAATAACATACTATAGATCATCTACATTTAAATGATATCTCAATTTCGGTTTTTACATAGGACTGCAGGTTACTTACTGTTATAATACCACACTGAGACATCACCTAAACCTGACTGATATTTCAATGGCTTGTGCGTTTTTCTTTACATAGGACTGCAGGTTAGGATTACTACTACATCATAAATCAGAAACAGCCTGAAATAGATAAATAACAAAATCAGCTATACTACATCTTTAGGTGATATCTCCATGTGTTATGTACGGTTTTACATAGGACTGCAGGTTGTGGTTACTACTATATCTTAACTTGGGCCACAGCCCCTAAATGCATAAAATTAAGCTCAGCTCTGTTATGGAGATATGTATTATCTCCATTTGTTATTTTACGTTAGCAGGGCCGGATCATCATTGGCGCTATGGAGCGCCTGCTCCGGGCCCCGTGCCCGCAGGGGGCCCCTGTCACAAACGGGACTTCCCTGTGTCCCAAAAAATATTTACAGGACACAAGGATGCCCCGGTTACCTCTCTACGGCGGCCCCCACGTTAATTTTTAAAAAATGCAGGGGCCGCCGGGAGGTAGCGCATGCAGGGACGTCACTAACGTCCCGTGCGTGCGCCCATAGGAGAAAAGCAGAGTGGAGCAGAGCAGTAAGGAGGACATGTGCGCATGGTAAGTGACCAGCGGCACGTCATCTTTAATGTTCCGACCTCCGCTCAGGTCAGGTGCGTCCCCCAAATTAGGCCATAGCAGTAGATCGTGACCCCGGTCAAACAGGCATACAGCCTCCAGCCATACACTGTATATGGCTGAAGGATGTATGTCTGTTGGGGAACTGCACTGCACCTAATGTGGGGAGCTATAATGCACCTAATGGGGGGGGGACTATACTACCAACCTAATGTGGGGGAGCTATACTGCACCTAATGTGTGGGAACTACACTGCCAACCTAATGTGGGGGAACTATACTGCACCTAATGTTGGGAGCTATAATGCACCTAATGTGGGGGACTATACTACCAACATAATGTGGGGAACTATACTGCCAACCTAATGTGGGGGGGACTATACTGCACCTAATGTGGGGAGCTATACTGCACCTAATGTGGGGTAACTATACTGCACCTAATGTGGGGGAGCTATACTGCACCTAATGTGGGGGAACTATACTGCACCTAATGTGGGGTAACTATACTGCACCTAATGTGGGGTAACTATACTGCACCTAATGTGGGGGAGCTATACTGCACCTAATGTGGGGGAGCTATACTGCACCTAATGTGGGGGAGCTATACTGCACCTAATGTGGGGGAGCTATACTGCACCTAATGTGGGGGGGGGGGGGCTATACTGCACCTAATGTGGGGGGGGGGGGGGCTATACTGCACCTAATGTGGGGAACTATACTGCACCTAATGTGGGGGAACTATACTGCACATAATGTGGGGGAACTATACTGCACCTAATCTGGGGGAACTGTTGGGGGGGGGGGGGGCAACATAATGATGTGCTCCGTCTTCCAGGCAGCCTTAATCTGGCCCTGTATGTTAGGATTGTGTGTTAGGGTTACTTCTATGTCTTAACTTGGGAAGCAGCACAAATACAAAGTCGGCTCTGCTATTCCTTTAGATAAACTCTCCATGCTCTTTGTGTTATTGTACATAGTATTGCAGAGTAGGGTTACTATTGCTATATACTCTGGTTACTTCTATTACATACAGATACCGATTAATACCAAGGTAAACCCTTTTGTAACTGTAGGTGATATTACCATGTGTCATTTTACATAGGACTGCAGGTTGCAATTACTACATTAAGGTTACTACTAGTAAATACTCTTGTTATTACTTTTACTATGTACTGGGATACTACATTTCCAGATATAATAAATGCAACGTCAACTCTGCTGCAACTGTAGATGGTAGCACAGTGTATTTATTTATTTATTTTTTTTTTTTTTTACATAGGACTGCAACTCATGGTTACTATTACTAAATCATCTCACCAGGTCAGGTGCGTCCCCCAAATTTTATGATGTCATTGTCCAGCACCTCACACATTGCTGCACTACATGACTTTTCCATCCAGGGTGCTTCCAGCTGTTGCAAAACTACAACTCCCAGCATGCCCGGACAGCCTTTGGCTGTCCGGGCATGCTGGGAGTTGTAGTTTTGCATAAGCTTGAAGAGCTGCAGGTTGAGAAACTTCCCTCTAGACACTTTTCCTCAACCAGTGTGCCTCCAGCTGTTGCAAAACTACAACTCCCAGCATGCCCGGACATCCTTCAGGGTTAAAAAGAGTACCTGTTATTTCAATTGACATGTCCAAAGTTTTGATTGGTGCAGAGACCCCCACCGATCAGGAGAACAGCGCACAACTGGCTCCAGAAAGTTTAACAGATTGGCAAATTACTTCTATTAAAAAAAATCTTAATCCTTTCAGTACTTATGAGCTGATGAAGTGGAGTTGTTCTTTTCTGTCTAAGTGCTCTCTGATGACACGTGTCTCGGGAACCGCCCAGTTTAGAAGAGGTTTGCTATGGGGATTTGCTTCTAAACTGGGCGGTTCCCGAGACATGTGTCATCAGAGAGCACTTAGACAGAAAAGAACAACTCAACTTCATCAGCTCATAAGTACTGAAAGGATTAAGATTTTTTTAACAGAAGTAATTTACAAATCTGTTTAACTTTCTGGAGCCAGTTGATGTATATAAAAAGTTTTTTTTTCCTGGATAACCCCTTTTAAGTTTCTCTAGGACAATGTTTCTTCAACCAGGGTGCCTCCAGCTGTTGCAAAACTACAAGTCCCGGCATGCCCGGACTGCCGATGGCTGGGGGGCACCCTGGTTGGGGAAACGCTGCTCTAGTATCAGGTGACTGGTGCCCCCTATGGAATTGCACTCTGTACTGCACAATCGGGGGGGTGTACATGAAAATGGTAGGGTCCCATAGCAAAACTCAGAATGATTCCCCCCCCTCCCCCTCCAACCTGCTGTCCGAACAGCCACATAACAAACCCCAGACGTTTTATCCAGTCTGCAGTAACGCAATCTTCTCTACAGTCTGGGAATGCAGTTCCATCGCACACACCCAGCTTTCTAGAGAACTCGTGAATATTCTTTTGACATGTTTATTTGCATCGCTCGGCGTTTGGGAAATCTCCAGCGTGACTTGAAATATAAAAAGGGTTTTTAAAGAGAACCTGTCAAGCTAAACCTTTATTATATTGTTCCTTATGTTATTATAGGACACTTTGCTATTTAATTGCCGTTAAAATTCTCAACCTTTTATATGTTTTTAATGTGATTGAAAAACGGCCACTAGGTGGCGCTGTTCTGGTCCCTGCCGCAAGTCAAACAGTTAGTTTGGTCTCCTGCCAGCAACAGCAGGAGACACACTATGGGTCGAGTCACTGGCGGATCCATATCTTAAAGGGGTATTC
The DNA here is from genome assembly GCF_029499605.1 of Hyla sarda. Classification (NCBI taxonomy): domain Eukaryota; kingdom Metazoa; phylum Chordata; class Amphibia; order Anura; family Hylidae; genus Hyla; species Hyla sarda. The sequence goes on from NC_079194.1 coordinate 293,036,548, forward strand.
CAGGATTTTTTATTTTTTTTTTGACTATGCTACAGGGGCTGTAAAGATCGCTTGGTGGGAGAGAGATCAATCTGCAACTAATGCAACAGCTGGAGGCACCCTGATTGAAAACCACAGGTCTTTTGAATGGATGCAGCTCATTTATGTTTCAATGGGTGGGGTGGCTGATGTGTGCGAGGGAGGAAAATGGAATTATGGGATTTGTAGGCAAAGGAGGAAACTCAAACAGGAAATACCAGTTCACAAAAAGCTAGCCACAGTGTCATGGTAATCTCACAACATAGCCATTTAGCCCCAAGACAAGCGCAGATCCTCCGTAAGCATGTCCATTACTGTCTGCCAGGTACGTACTAAAGTCACCTTATGGTGGAGAACCCCTTTAAAATACGCTGCGGATCCGTTATGTGTGACCTTACACTTAGGGAATATAATCTGAGTTAATTTAGAAACTATGGTTTGATGATACTCTGTATCATATTATTTATTATTTTTATATAGTTGAACACCAAGAAAAAAAATAGCAGGAATAGTAAGTAACATCAATTAAAATAAATAAAATAAAATGCTGAATATGGAGAAGTATAATAGGAGTTCCTGTCGGTATTGTTCTGTTTCTGAAATATTTTTGTGTTGCTTTTTAATTTCCTCTCTATTTTGAAGATCAGAAGTGAACAGAACTTAGCCTCTGGCTTTGTCAGGGCATGCTGGGAGTTGTAGTGGTGCATTAGCTATACGACCAAGATTAGAGACCATAGCATAAAAAAATGAATATTCTTGTCTGTTCTAGAAAAATGTTTTGTCCCCACCCATGTGTGACTCTCCAGCTGTCCAAAACTTCTAACGTGGCATGATGGGAATTGTAGTTTTGAAAAAAATTCTATAACATTGTGCATCCCTATTATGTTTGTAGTAAATAGAAAAACAGGTATTTTTTGGTACATGGGGAAAGCAGTGTTTCCCAACCAGGGTGTCTCCAGCTGTTGCAAAACTACAACTCCCAGCATGCCCAGACAGCCAAAGGCTGTCCGGGCATGCTGGGATTTGTAGTTTTGCAACAACTGGAGGCTCCCTGGTTGGGAAACGCTGCTGTAAAGTGATAAGCAGATAAATCTATGTTGAGGTAAGTCATGGAACAGTGTTTTCCAAACAGTGTGCCTCCAGCTGTTGCAAAACTACAACTCCCAGTATGCCCGGACAGCCTTTGGCTGTTCAGGCATGCTGGGAGTTGCAATTTTGCAACAGCTGGAGGCACCCTGGTTGAGGAACACTACTTTAGAGGCAGCCAAAGGCTGTCCAGGCATGCTGAGAGTTGCAGTTTTGCAACAGCTGGAGGCACCCTGGTTGAGGAACACTACCTTAGAGGCAGCCAAAGGCTGTCTGGGCATGCTGGGATTTGTAGCTTTGCAACAGCTGGAGGCACTATGGTTGAGGAACACCAACTTAGAGGCAGCCAAAGGCTGTCTGGGCATGCTGGGAGTTGTAGTTTTGCAACAGCTGGAGGCACCCTGGTTGGGAAACACTGCTGTAAAGTGATAAGCAGATAAATCTATGTTGAGTTAAGTCATGGAACAGTGTTTTTCAAACAGTGTGCCTCCAGCTGTTGCAAAACTACAACTCTCAGCATATGCACGGACAGCCCAGACGTTGGCATGCCGGGAGTCTAGCCATGCTGGGAGTTGTAGTTTTACAACAGCTGCAGACACCCTGGTTGGAAAACAGTGGCTTATAAAGTGCAGCTTAGACTATTAGAGAATAATGTAGAGGTTCTTCTGTATGCATTGTGCTTACCTGTGTTTGCTGATGTGGCAGGCATGGGATAAGTTCTATTTGAATGCACATATTGGGGCACATTTATCATGGCTTTTACCATGGCTGCTTTTTTTTGTGTAAAATTGTCCCTAAAAAACGTTGCAGAAAGATGTGCTGGAACTTTTTTTTTTCTTTTTTTTTTTTGCGTCTTTTTTTTATATTACTGTATTTGTAACATATTTGCAGCGGTCATCGATTTATCATTTGCGCCATTTGTAAAATGCCGCTTATTTATGAGTAATGGATGACATTGACACGCTAAGTCTGACCACGCGGTAAAAAGTGTCTATACAACGCAACATTTCCAGACATTACTAATGCTTCCACGCACAATTCACGTAAGACTTTTAGATGAACTACTCCCAGCCACGTCAAATGCTTCACACACCATAAATTCCCCCAGAATCTCTGACATTACTTCATAATGCTGCCTACGTTTCCCATGAATCCTCTGACTTTGGGTGTGGTGTTTGATTATTGCACCTGGTCATCTAATCAGGCTCTAGCGCTGCTGGTCACCCAGATGAACATATATCTCCTGATCCCATAGAGATAGCAGCAGTATACAGATAGAGGGGTGGGTATATAACTACTATATATTCTAATCCCATAGAGATAGCAGCAGTATACAGAGAGAGGGGTAGGTATATAACTACTATATATTCTAATCCCATAGAGATAGAGCTGGAGGGGAGATGTATAACTACAATATATACATCCTGATTCCAAAGAGATAGCAGCAGTATACAGATAAGGAGGGGGGGGGGGCAAGGTGTATAACTTCGATATATATATATATAGTCATGGTCGTAAATGTTGGCACCCCTGAAATTTTTCTTGAAAATGAAGTATTTCTCACAGGAAAGGATTGCAGTAACATGTTTTGTTATACACATGTTTATTCCCTTTGTGTGTATTGGAACTAAACCAAAAAAGGAGGAAAAAAACCAAATTGGACATAATGTCACCAAACTCCAAAAATGGTCTGGACAAAATTATTGGCACCTTTTCAAAATTGTGTAAAAATAAGATTGTTTCAAGCATGTGATGCTCCTTTAAACTCACCTGGGGGCAAGTTACAGGTGTGGGCAATATAAAAATCACACCTGAAAGCAGATAAAAAGGAGAGAAGTTCACTTAGTCTTTGCATTATGTGTCTGTGTGTGCCACACTAAGCATGGACAACAGAAAGAGGAGAAGAGAACTGTCTGAGGACTTGAGAAGCAAAATTGTGGAAAAATATCAACAATCTCAAGGTTACAAGTCCATCTCCAGAGATCTAGATTTGCCTTTGTCCACAGCGCGCAACATTATCAAGAAGTTTGCAACCCATGGCACTGTAGATAATCTCACTGGGCGTGGACGGAAGAGAAAAATTGATGAAAGGTGTCAATGCGGGATAGTCCGGATGGTGGATAAGCAGCCCCTAACAAGTTCCAAAGATATTCAAGCTGTCCTGCAGGCTCAGGGAGCATCAGTGTCAGCGCGATCTATCCGTCGACATTTAAATGAAATAAAATGCTATGGAGGAGACCCAGGAGGACCCCACTATGGAGGAGACCCAGGAGGACCCCACTATGGAGGAGACCCAGGAGGACCCCACTATGGAGGAGGCCCAGGAGGACCCCACTATGGAGGAGGCCCAGGAGGACCCCACTATGGAGGAGACCCAGGAGGACCCCACTATGGAGGAGACCCAGGAGGACCCCACTGCTGACACAGAGACATAAAACAAGACTATATTTTGCCAAAGTGAACTTGAGTAACCAAAATCCTTCTGGGAAAACATCTTGTGGACAGATGAGACCAAGATAGAGCTTTTTGGTAAAGCAAATCATTCTACTGTTTACCGAAAACAGAATGAGACTACAAAGAAAAGAACACAGAACCTACAGTGAAATATGGTGGAGGTCAGTGATGTTTTGGGTTGTTTTGCTGTCTCTGGCACTGGGGGCCTTGAATGTGTACAAGACATCATGAAATCTGAGGATTATCAATGGATTTTGGGTCGCACTGTACAGCCCAGTGTCGGAAAGCTGGGTTTGCGTCCGAGATCTTGGGTCTTCCAGCAGGACAATGACACCAAACATACGTCAAAAAGCCCCAGAAATGGATGTCAACAAAGCGCTGGAGAGTTCTGAAGTGTCAGCAATGAGTCCAGATCTAAATCCCATTGATCACCTGTGGAGAGATCTTATAATTACTGTTGGGAAAAGGCGCCTTCCAATGAGAGACCGGGAGCAGTTTGTAAAGGAAGAGTCCAACATTCCGGCTGAGAGGTGTAAGAAGCTTATTGATGGTTATAGGAAGACACTGATTTCAGTTATTTTTTCCATAGGGTGAGCAACCAAATATTAAGTTAAGGGGCCAATAATTTTGTCCAGACCATTTTTGGAGTTTGGTGACATTATGTCCAATTTGCTTTTTTTCCTCCTTTTTTTGTTTAGTTCCAATACACACAAAGGGAATAAACATGTGTTACTGCAAACCTTTTCTGTGAGAAATACTTCATTTTCTTGAAGAATTTCAGGGGTGCCAACATTTACGGCCATGACTGTGTGTGTGTGTATGTATTCTGAGATAGCAGTATACAGATCTGGGAGTCAAGGGGTCTGTGAACTGCTAGGTGGGCATCTGGTAGGTGATGATGTCATCCTGTAGTATACAATAAGTCCGATGACCTAGGAGCTGACTTCCTGGGACACATTAAACACTTATTTCCGTTGGGTCAGACTAGTGATCACATGACCAAGTTACAGTAATGAAATGCGTAGAGTCAGCTGCACGGACATAAAACAAATGGCCCTGTATTCCTAGTGATGCTGAGTGTGCATGATATAGGAAAAAAAAAAAAGAAAGAAAAAACAGCCATGTGGGTGTCTGGGCATGCTGGGAGTTGTAGTTTTACAACAGGTGTGAAAACCATGCTATAAGGCAGTTTTCCAACCAGTGTGCCCCCAGCTGTTGCAAAACTACAACTCCCAGCATGCCCGGACAGCCAAACGGCTGTCCGGGCATGCTGGAAGTTGTAGTTTTGCAACAGCTGTAGGCACCCTGGTTGGGTAAACACTGCATATATATCTATATACCGCCGTCTTCCCTATGTCTGTAGCTGCTCCTCTCTCCCTGCGGTGCGGGATTGTTTCCCAGCCGGTGTCATTGAGTCGCTCACGTTCCCAGACTCCTCTATTCTCGTCTCATTTATTTTCCAATACAAAAGTAACAGACACAGATTGGTCTAATCTCCGCGCTCGTATTATACGGCGAGGGCCGGGGTGCCCGACCAGCGGGGTGCCTAATGCGGCGTGAAACTACATGTAATAAAAGACAATATATAAAGAGAGAGATTTTTCTTTCCCCCTTCTCGCTCCATTACACTCAATGCTGTCTGGGGAAATGCAGGTTAAAACATTACTTTGGTACATTTCACCCGCCGCCACCCCCACCTCGCCAGGGTTACACCGCCTGGGCACCTATCGGCGCTCTGCCCGCAGAATGCCAACGAACCCCGCACCTAACCTTATCCCGGCAAATACCACAGCCCGGGCCCCTGTATCCCGGGAAATGTCACCGTAATCCAAAACGACGAGCTGCTGCGCACAATTGGCACCGAGACAGAATGTTAAAGGGCAACTCCGCTGACAGCTGATAATGACACAGCGGATAGTCCTAAACCTGGTGAACATGTTTATACCACAAAAAAAAAATAATAATAATTAAAGGGGTTATCCAGGAAAAAACTTTTTTTTATATATCAACTGGCTCCAGAAATTTAAACAGATTTGTAAATTACTTCTATTAAAAAAAAAAAAAAAACTTAATCCTTTCAGTAATTATGAGCTGCTGAAGTTGAGTTGTTCTTTTCTGTCTAAGTGCTCTCTGATGACACCTGTCTCGGGAACTGCTCAGTTTAAAAAGCAAATCCCCATAGCAAACCTCTTCTACTCGGTGCAGTTCCCGAGACAAGCAGAGATGTCAGCAGAGAGCACTGTTGCCAGGCAGAAAACAACAACTCAACTTCAGCAGCTGATAATTATTGAAAGGATTAAGATTTTTTTTAAACAGAAGTAATTTACAAATCTGTTTAACTTTCTGGAGCCAGTTGATATGAAAAAAAAACTATGTTTTCCTGGAATACCCCCTTTAACTTGCCCAATACTTTATTTTAATTTTATTTTATTATTCTGAATATCACTCCCATAATGCATCAGGATAAAACATGAATTTCCTATTCTCTTTACAATGGGAGGAGCTTTTACTTCCTGTGCACATCGGCTCCCCCTGCTGGTTAGTACAACTATACCTGTGGCAAAAAAAAATGGCCATGGATGGGCTAAGCCAGAGTTTTCCTGTTAGTGTGCCTCCAGCTTTTGCAAAACTACAACTCCCAGCATGCCCGGACAGCCGTTGGCCGAAAGCTAGGACTGGGCACCTTCAGGTGGGTTATAGTGTCCAAGGGTGCACATTCTATTGCATAGAGATCACTTACACCTCTCAATTGAAGTCTATGGGAAGTCATGAGCAAACAAGCTCCAAAATGCATTATGATTGCCAGCTGTTGTAAAACTACAACTCCCAGCTTGCCCTGACCTTTGCAGACTCTCCAGCTGTTGCAAAACTACAACAGCGCCACACCTAAAACAGCGCCACACCTGGTTGCATGTGGTATTGCCCTGACTGATGCACACTCTCCAGCTGTTGCAAAGCTACAATTCCCAGCATGCTCTTGCTCTTTCTCCAGCTGTTGCAAAATTACTGGGGGGGGGGGGGGGGGGGGGGGGGGGGGGGGGTTTGTAGTTTTGCAACACCTGGGGAGCCGCAGGTTGGGGGATCACTGGTGTAAAAGAATAGGATATGTTGCCCATGTGTGCCCCAGCTGGGCTAGAGATCACTGCCTGGGGCTTGTTGCTTCTTGATGAAACCCTTATAGGAATTGACGTGCCAAAAGAATAAAATATATTCAAAGGTTTGACCAGGATCAGCAAAATATGCCCTGCTTTCATCCCAAAAAGACAGCGCCACACCTGGCTGCATGTGGTATTGCAGTGTAGCTCCCTTCACTTCACTAGAGCTAAGCTGCAATACCAGATCCAACCCATGGACAGATGTGGCGCTGTTGTTCAAAGTTAACAGCCTTGGACAACCTCTTGTATGCGTACTTTTGCAACTTTTTATTTTATTTATTGATTTATTTATTTTACTGCTCCTGTGTATCCAAAATAAAATATGAAGGGACTTTGTAAATAGTTCTAGCGCTTTGTGTCTCCATGGCTACAGACTACAAACAAACCCTGTATGTAGTCAGACCCGGCCTCTTCTTTTATGACAGCGGTCTCCAACCTCTGGCTCTTCAACTGTTGCAAAACTACAACTCCCAGCATGCCCAGACAGCCTTCGGCTGTCTGGGCATGCTGGGAGTTGTAGTTTTGCAACAGCTGGAGGCACACTGGTTGGGAAACAGTGCTTTAGATTCTGCACTTTGGCCTGGTCGAAAGCCCAATAAGGTCCTAGGGGCTCCAGTACAAAGCCAGAAGCCCTCTGGGCATGCTGGGAATTGTAGTTTAGTAACAGCTGGAGGTACACCAATTGGGAAACACTCCTTATCCAGCACCCCCAAACTGTGGCTCCCCAGCTCATACAAAACTACAACTCAATACATTGGCGCAATAGGAAAATATTTGCAAAAGTATTCATACCCTATCGATACACCACATGGCAGAGGCAACGTGGACCCTTCACTTTCCGCACCTTATTGGGGACCTCCAACCTCATATCAGGTAGAGACCCTCTTCCCCCCCCCCCCCCCCCCCCCATAAGACACTTGATCTTAGACCGGACAGGACCTGCATAGCAAACGACCATAACATAAACTGTAGCTTTACCGTCTTATGTGGTTATATTTATAGAACTAAACTAAAAATGTCGCTATGCAGACGTGGCCCCAAAAGACTTAAGGGGAAAATAGAAGTAAAACCTTTGGGATCTCTGTGGTATGAGGTGATTGCTTTACAGCCGCTGTTTTGTTACAGGTGTCGTCGGGAGTATAACCCCCGGGACCACAAGATCAGCAAAAATACCTGGCGACAGGTGCGCAGGAAGTAAACACCATCATTAGTTGTTACATTGTTGCAGTGTCAGCTATTTATGGTGCATTCGGAGAATCCTGTGTTGTCTTGGCCGCGTGCTTAGGGGCAGAGTCATGTTGGAAGGTGAACCTTCTGCCCAGTCTGAGGGGTGACATGATGCTGCCCCCACCATGATCACTGTAGGGATGGTATTGGGCAGGTGATGGGCAGTGCCTGGTTTCCTCCAGACATGATGCTGCCCCCACCATGATCACTGTAGGGATGGTATTGGGCAGGTGATGGGCAGTGCCTGGTTTCCCCCCGACATGATGCTGCCCCCACCATGATCACTGTAGGGATGGTATTGGGCAGGTGATGGGCAGCCTGGTTTCCTCCAGACGTGATGCTGCCCCCACCATGCTGGGGGTTGTAGTTTTGCAACAGCTGGAGGCAGCCTGGTTAGGAAGCACTGGCCTAAAGAGAGCAACCCCTGGGGATGGGAGTGTCACAAGCAGCTCAGATTATGGACTGGTGATGGAGCATACATGGAGGGCAGCTTACACCAGCTGTAGATAGTGAGGGAGGCAGATACAAGGAAGTCAGCAGGGGAGAATCACATTGACTGTGTACAGGTATAGAGAGAAAGCCGAGCACCTACAGTAGGCGGAAAAAAGCCATAGGACAAAACTTTTTTTTGCACTATAATAAGTACAAGCAAAAGTAAAAAAAATGCTATTCAGGTTGTCTGCATCCATCCATGGGGTACCCAGTAGTAGGACCCTCGACTTGCCCTATAACAAAACTGAGCCCTGACCCCTATCTGTGTGTATCCTCCGCAGCCTGCAGTGCATTATACGGGGTATAAATAATCCACAATGGCCGCCCCCTGTCTGTGCACACATGTTGTCTTTAGGAGGTTAATAGTAGGGTTGCCACCCATGGTGACAGTTTTATGTGTCCAGGATCCATTGCCAAATGTAGCAGAGCTCTGCAGTGATGGTGATGAGCGCTGTAATACAAGGCTATGGAGCCGGGGCTGTCAGTCAGGACGCAGCAGCTGATGGGTCATGTGGGCAGGGTTCTTATATCCACATCAAGTTCATTGTGTTCTGACCCGTCCAGGGTCCGTACGACTATATAAAATGCGCCAAAAGGCTATCAGTTTGGACCTGTTTTGGTCCCCTGTACATTTGTTGTACAATTGTTTCTGCACCACAAATAAACTGTATGTCGTGTTATACATATTCTTCCCCATAGAAGTATATATGTGTGGTATAATGTGCAATGCTGGTTTTACAGTTTTTACATAGTTTAAATAGCAAAAAAATAAAAAAAAAAGTCTACATATGAAATGGATACAAACATATACAACATTGTCCCAAATGGGTCTTGATTTGCTTTATCTGTTTGTGGTATATATGTGAACCTACCCTAAACCAGAGTGGCCACTGTGTTCTCGGTCACTTCTCTTACCAAGACCCCCCCCCCCTTCCTGATTACATAGTTTGGTGTGGCGGCCACTCTAGGAAGAGTCCTTGTTGTTCCTTCTTCTTCCGTATAAGAATTATGAAGGTCACTAAGCTCTTGTAAACTTTCAGTGCAGCAGAAAAGTCCCCTTCTCCAGATCTGTGCCTCCACACAATCCCTTCTGAGCTCTATAGGCAGTTCTCTCCTCCTCATGGCTTGGTTTTTGCTCTGACATACATTGTCAGCTGTTAGACCTTATATAGACAGGAGGGTTTCAGCTGTGAGACCTTATATAGACAGGGGGTGTCAGCTGTGAGACCTTATATAGACAGGAGGGTTTCAGCTGTGAGACCTTATATAGACAGGAGGGTGTCAGCTGTGAGACCCTATATAGACAGGGGGATGTCAGCTGTAAGACCTTATATAGACAGGGGTGTCAGCTGTGAGACCTTATATAGACAGGAGGGTGTCAGCTGTGAGACCTTATATAGACAGGAGGGTGTCAGCTGTGAGACCTTATATAGACAGGGGTGTCAGCTGTGAGACCTTATATAGACAGGAGGGTGTCAGCTGTGAGACCTTATATAGACAGGAGGGTGTCAGCTGTGAGACCTTATATAGACAGGGGTGTCAGCTGTGAGACCTTATATAGACAGGAGGATGTCAGCTGTGAGACCTTATATAGACAGGGGTGTCAGCTGTGAGACCTTATATAGACAGGGGTGTCAGCTGTGAGACCTTATATAGACAGGAGGGTTTCAGCTGTGAGACCTTATATAGACAGGAGGGTGTCAGCTGTGAGACCCTATATAGACAGAGGGATGTCAGCTGTAAGACCTTATATAGACAGAGGGGTGTCCGCTGTGAGACCTTATATAGACAAGGGGTGTCAGCTGTGAGACCTTATATAGACAGGAGGGTGTCAGCTGTGAGACCTTTATATAGACAGGGGTGTCAGCTGTGAGACCCTATATAGACAGGGGGATGTCAGCTGTAAGACCTTATATAGACAGAGCTTGTCAGCTGTGAGACCTTATATAGACAGGGAGGTGTCAGCTGTGAGACCTTATATAGACAGGGGGTGTCAGATGTGAGACCTTATATAGACAGGGGGGTGTCAGATGTGAGACCTTATATAGACAGGAGGGTGTCAGCTGTGAGACCTTATATAGACAGGGGGGTGTCAGCTGTGAGATCTTATATAGACAGGGAGGTGTCAGCTGTGAGACCTTATATAGACAGGAGGGTGTCAGTTGTGAGACCCTATATAGACAGGGGGTGTCAGCTGTGAGACCTTATATAGACAAGAGGGTGTCAGTTGTGAGACCCTATATAGACAAGGGGGTGTCAGCTGTGAGACCTTATATAGACAAGAGGGTGTCAGCTGTGAGACCTTATATAGACAGGGCTTGTCAGCTGTGAGACCTTATATAGACAGGAGGGTTTCAGCTGTGAGACCTTATATAGACAGGAGGGTGTCAGTTGTGAGACCCTATATAGACAGGGGGTGTCAGCTGTGAGACCTTATATAGACAGGAGGGTGTCAGTTGTGAGACCCTATATAGACAGGGGGATGTCAGCTGTAAGACCTTATATAGACAGGAGGGTGTCAGCTGTGAGACCTTATATAGACAGGAGGTGTCAGCTGTGAGACCTTATATAGACAGGGGGTGTCAGCTGTGAGACCTTATATAGACAGGGGGTGTCAGCTGTGAGACCTTATATAGACAGGGGGTGTCAGTTGTGAGACCTTATATAGACAGGAGGGTGTCAGCTGTGAGACCTTATATAGACAGGAGGGTGTCAGCTGTGAGGCCTTATATAGACAGGAGGGTGTCAGCTGTGAGACCTTATATAGACAGGGGGGTGTCAGCTGTGAGACCTTATATAGACAGGGGGGTGTCAGCTGTGAGACCTTATATAGACAGGAGAGTGTCAGCTGTGAGACCTTATATAGATAGGGGTGTGTCTTCCCATATCCTGTCCAATCAGCTGAATTTACCAAAAGTGACTCCAACCAAGGTGGAGAAACATCTCACAGATGATCAGGAGAAATGGGAGGAGCCAGAGATAAATGTCACATGTCATAGCAAAGGGTCTGAAACTTAGGTCTGAGTTTAAAAGATCTTAAATCTTAAATTCTATTTTCACAATTTCCTTTTGGGTTATTAAGGGGCAGAATGATGGGGTAGCCGTAAAGTTCTATTCATTATAGTAGCGCTACTTGAGTTGAGCTGCGTGGACCTTGTAAAGTTGTGTTCTCTCGTCCTCCCACCAGTGTCCTCCGGGCGGGCGCCTCTCCCAGATACAATGTATCACTATAACTTCATCATGCTGCCAGAACAGACATGTATCTAGCGCTGATGATTTTCTGGCTCCGCTGTCCGAGCATGCTAAGAGTTGTAGTTTTGGCAACAGCTGGAGGCACTCTGATTGAGAAACACTATTCTAACCCATATATTGTATAACTGTCATTCTTCTACCACCTATGGGTAGCTAACATGGGGGGAGTATTATAGTAGTTATATTCTTGTATATAGTAGCAGTATTATAGTAGTTATATTCTTGTATATAGTAGCAGTATTATAGTAGTTATATTCTTGTATATAGTAGCAGTATTATAGTAGTTATATTCTTGTATATAGGAGCAGTATTATAGTAGTTATATTCTTGTATATAGGAGCAGTATTATAGTAGTTATATTCTTGTATATAGGAGCAGTATTATAGTAGTAATATTCTTGTATATAGGAGCAGTATTATAGTAGTTATATTCTTGTATATAGGAGCAGTATTATAGTAGTTATATTCTTGTATATAGGGGCAGTATTATAGTAGTTATATTCTTGTATATAGGAGCAGTATTATAGTAGTTATATTCTTGTATATAGGAGGCAGTATTATAGTAGTTATATTCTTGTATATAGAAAGCAGTATTATAGTAGTTATATTCTTGTATATAGGAGCAGTATTATAGTAGTTATATTCTTGTATATAGGAGGTAGTATTATAGTAGTTATATTCTTGTATTTAGGAGCAGTATTATAGTAGTTATATTCTTGTATATAGGAGCAGTATTATAGTAGTTCTTGTATATAGGAGCAGTATTATAGTAGTTTTATTCTTGTATATAAGAGGCAGTATTATAGTAGTTATATTCTTGTATATAGGGAGCAGTATTATAGTAGTTATATTCTTTTATATAGGAGCAGTATTATAGTAGTTATATTCTTGTATATAGGAGCAGTATTATAGTAGTTATATTCTTGTACATAGGAGCAGTATTATAGTAGTTATGTTCTTGTATATAGGAGCAGTATTAAAGTAGTTATGTTCTTGTATATAGGGGCAGTATTATAGTAGTTATATTCTTGTATATAGGAGGCAGTATTATAGTAGTTATATTCTTGTATATAGGGGGCAGTATTATAGTAGTTATATTCTTGTATATAGTGGGCAGTATTATAGTAGTTATATTCTTGTATATAGGGGACAGTATTATAGTAGTTATATTCTTGTATATAGGAGCAGTATTATAGAAGTTATATTCTTGTATATAGGAGCAGTATTATAGTAGTTATATTCTTGTATATAGGAGCAGTATTATAGTAGTTATATTCTTGTATATAGGAGCAGTATTATTGTAGTTATATTCTTGTATATAGGGGCAGTATTATAGTAGTTATATTCTTGTATATAGGAGCAGTATTATAGTAGTTATATTCTTGTATATAGGAGCAGTATTATTGTAGTTATATTCTTGTATATAGGAGCAGTATTATAGTAGTTATATTCTTGTATATTGGAGCAGTATTATAGTAGGTATATTCTTGTATATAGGAGCAGTATTATTGTAGTTATATTCTTGTATATAGGAGGCAGTATTATAGTAGTTATATTCTTATATATAGGAGCAGTATTATTGTAGTTATATTCTTGTATATAGGAGCAGTATTATTGTAGTTATATTCTTGTATATAGGGGCAGTAATATAGTAGTTATATTCTTGTATATAGGAGCAGTATTATAGTAGTTATATTCTTGTATATAGGAGGCAGTATTATAGTAGTTATATTCTTGTATATAGGAGGCAGTATTATAGTAGTTATATTCTTGTATATAGGAGCAGTATTATAGTAGTTATATTCTTGTATATAGGAGCAGTATTATTGTAGTTATATTCTTGTATATAGGGGCAGTATTATAGTAGTTATATTCTTGTATATAGGGGCAGTATTATAGTAGGTATATTCTTGTATATTGGAGCAGTATTATAGTAGGTATATTCTTGTACGTAGGGGGCAGTTTTATAAATTTTTGTTTTATGCCGTTATAATTATTATTATTTTTTTTTTTTGTAGAAGAGATTTGTTGAACATTCCTATGTAGATGTAATACTCTGTTATTTCTTATCACTTGTCAGGATGACCTAGAACACTGCACTGGGTGATGTCTGATTTTCATGCACTGAGCCCTCTGGATTATTGGGTATTAGGTTTATTCCCGATTTCACGCCCCACATGTTACAGTGTGATAGGTGCCTCCAATCTCCCGGCTGTCCTGTCTGATTCTGAGCTGCTGACAGATGAAACGTGAGAACGTCCTGCGAACTCTGTAAAACCCGTGAAGCATCAGGATACATTAGTCTTTTACAAATAGGAAATATTATTACATGAAGATAACAAAAGACATATGTGGTGTTGGAGTTGTTTTAAGGTACATTTTCCAGAAAGTCTACCTCACAAAAAAAACCATAAGTAAAATATATATATATATATATATATATATATATATATATATATATCTATCTTTATTTGTGTGTGTGTATAATATAAAAATTTTTTTTTTTATACATGCATAAGTATATGTACTGTAAGTTTATCTTCCTTACCTAATGCAAAGTGAAGCTAGATAGAATTGCTATTCAGTCCTATAGGAAAGCTGGGTTACAATATTTAAAAGAGAGAATGGCCTTTGTCCCAGAGAGCCAGCCCATGTACCTGTCATGGGGTCCCAGGTCTGCTTGGTTCCATCCACTTTGCTTTTCAATGGGAAAGTGGGGGGTGGGGGGGTGTTATTCCTCCTCTTCTGGGGAACTGCATTGTTGGAAGTCAGTAGGTATTGAAAAAGATTTATTCATCATTCAGTCGTCATTACAAGTCATACAATAAATTACAATCACACAAAGCATGAAAGTACAATATACAGCACAGGTTCCCTAAGCTATACACTGTACCACATGCTACGCTAACATTCCGCTCCATCTCTCAATATGGAAGAAACAAAGTAAAAAAAAACAACAACACATTACAGTCCATGATTGGGGAGGGGTGTGGGATCTATGGGGGTAAAGGTGGGCGGATCACAGGGCTAAACTATTCGGCAAACATACGGGGAGGTGGGGAAGTTGACGTCCGGCTTGTTAAAGATGGAACAGTCTCGAAGCAGGCTGTTGAAAGCCAATAGGGTAAGAATTGGCGCAACAGTCATGTAAAGGGGAAGCAGGTACTTTTCAATAGGGGACAGTAGAGAGCTTATTCTTCCTTCTAAGGGAGATCTAATTTGTATACTCTTTTTTTTTTTTCCCAGGACCAATTGCTCTATAAGACTTTTAGTTTTTTCTTTACAAGGAGAAACAAAGGCTGTCCAGGCATTATTTGAGTTGTAGTCTTGCAACAGCTGAAGGCACACTAGTTGGGAAAAACTGCCCTATACAATGCAACCTGAAATGCCCCCAAATGGCTAGAATTTAGTTTGCCATGCCCCTCCCACCTGTCAGCCTACTCGGTCAATTAGAAGAGCTTAGAAGGGTCACATGATGCACTGTCCTGAAGAGTCCTGTATCTAAAGAGTCAAGGGGGTAGGGCTGGAATCTTCTGGCCCTTCCACTGGCATTGGGCAGGACCATTTTTCAGTCACATTTGGTTTGGCTTCTTTTCATTACCCTAATCGGAAGGAACATATTAAGTTCACCTTAGAAGGAGAAAAAATGCTTACACCATAAATCCTCACGCCTACACTGGGCCCACTCAGCCCGAAATGGCTCCTGTGATAGACTGCCTTGCAGTTAGTCGGTAAAGTTGTATTGTGACCACCTAACTCTTAGAGGGAAAAATTGGTTAGTTTATCCAGGATCCCTAATGTGAATTATACCATTAAACTATTTAAATGTTGGATCCTCAGGGGCTGGGCTTGTCACATATGCCTCTCCCTCTTATGAAAGAAAGTCACATGACAGATTACCTTAAAGTAAGAGGGTTAAGCTTTGTCCTGATCGCAAAATGTGATGGTGACTCCTCAGGAGCTGTGCAAAACAAAAACCTCCAAGGAAAGTGGAATTCAGGCGCTGAAGGACCAGACAAGGTGGAGACAATATAACATTTATTCCCAGTATGCAACGCGAAACGCGTTGCATACTGGGAATAAATGTTATATTGTCTCCACCTTGTCTGGTCCTTCAGCGCCTGAATTCCACTTTCCTTGGAGGTTTTTGTTTTGCATTGCTACATCGGTGGAGCGGCAGCAGTGGACCATTGTTACACCCCCCCACCCAAGTTGTGCTGGCCCATGCCCAACTTGTCTGGTAAGCGCTATTACTACCTAGCGTCCTACATTGATTTGGCGATATTACACCATGGAGTGCTCCTTCTTTGTTTTTTTTCTCCTCAGGGGCTGGGCTTGCTACATATGCCCCTCCCCTACATTAGTCAATTGTCACTTTACAATATCCAAGCACAGGTACCCAGGCAAGCCCGATGGTGTTGGCTCAAACTCTGTAGTCACGGGAATAACAAGTAAAATCCTCGTCAAGTTCCATAAAAAAATCCAATTTCTTTATTAAAAAAAGTATATAAAAAAAAATACAAACAAAACAGCATCTTGCATACATATGGCATCACAGACTGACGGGTTTCTAGAACTTATGTGCTCTTAGTCATGATCTACATACAACTGGACATACATACAATGTGACCAGTCACCAAACAGAGACAATTAGAGTGAAACCTCTGATGAACAGAAAATGAGATACAGACTAGTAGGTATTAAAGGGGTATTCTAGCCATAGGCATCTTATCTACTATCCAAAGGATATTGGATGTTTAATCGCGTCCCCGTCCCCCCCTCCGCGATCTCCGTGCAGAAACCGCATTCTATGCCGGGCTGCTTCTCCAGTCTCGGAAACCTCTGTGAAGTCACGCCACCCCCCTCCATTCATGTGACGTCACGTCTCCACGCCCGGGTACACAGAGGTTTCCGAGACTGGAGCAGCAGCCTGGCATAGAGTGGGGGTGCTGCATGGAGATTGGGTGAGGTTCCAGTGGCGGGCACCCTGCGATTAGACATCTTATCCCCTATCCTTTGGATGCAGACCATGACTAAGAACACATAAGCCCAGAAACCCGTCAGTCTGTTACGCGACATATATGCAAAATGCCGTTTTTTTTTTTGTTTTTTTTAAATACGTCTAAATATATGGAATATGGAACTTGCCGAGAATTCTTCTTGTTGTTTCCGTTACTCCTCCATATTGGCTTTACCCATATAATCTCTCTTTCTCGTCTGCACTGTACTGAGTTCTCAGCCAAGTATTATCCTCATCCCTAAGTAATATTTCTTCATCTTTAGACTTGAGTGCACTCCACTAAAGTGCACCAGGCTTCTCCCCCCCCCCTCCCACGTATTTATCGCGCCTAAATGTTGCTTTCCATTTACATAAATGGCTATTAAAATATTAAATGATGGCGATCTGCAGCCAGCGCTTAATAATGAAATTACGCAGAGTTTCTGATCTCTGCCAAGCGGCTCGGCGGTGCAGGTGGCAGGATAAATTGTCTGGCACACCTGGAGGGCCGGGTCTCGGACCTCACCGGGGAGATGTCTGTCTTTCTCATCCGCATCCTGTTTATACCAATGGCCGGCTTGGTGATGGACGGGTCTGCGGCCTTTCATGTCAGCGCAGGATCTCTGGGGCTTATTCGGGGCACTACAGGATACATACAACCCCTCAGACGGGGAATGCTATTGCAAACATCAAAGTGAAGCCCGAGGTTTTTTTTTGGGGGGGGGGGGGGTTGAGTCGGATCTGCTACAATAATGAACTTGGAAGAAGGAATCTGACCTAGTTGTGGCGAGATGTAGTAGAGCCGAGCGTGTTTTGGTTGCGTCTAATGCAGTAGGCTTATCTGGAGTCCAGTGTAGAGTTGCAGAGAACATGGCGGGATGTGGCTTTGAGCTGTGTAAAAAAAAAAAAAAAAAAAAAAAAAAAAAAAAAAAAAAAAAAAAAAATCGGCTTTGCTATGTGTCCAAGCGTGCTGGGAGTTGTAGTTCTGCAACAGCTGGAGGCACTCTGTTTGTAGCAATGTCTTTTTAGTGTTTTGTTTCCAAAGAGCGTGCCTCCAGCTGTTGCAAAACAACAACTCCCTGCATGCCGGACAGCCTTCGGCTGTCCGGGCATGCTGGGAGTTGTAGTTTTGCAACAGCTGGAGGCACACTCTTTGAAAAACATTGTTTAGTAAATGTCATAATGTAGTGGAACACAACAAATGCCCTACATCTGACATTTTCCCTTGTCATTAATGAAGTATTCTGGAATTATTATTAATTATTTATTTATTTATTTATTTTTGCTTATATAGTGCAGCATAAACTATTAGAGAATAATGTAGGGGTTCTCGTGTACACCTTGTGCTTACCTGTGTTAGCTGATGTGGCGGGCATGGGATAGGCTCCATGTTGGATGCATACAGAATCTCGGAAATAACTTGATAATGCTGCCTACATTTCCCATAAATCCTCTAGCTAAGGGTGTGGTGTTTAATCACTACACCTGGTTATCTAAGGAGACTGCTGGTGCTGGAGATCACCGAGTTGAAGCTTATTAGATTAGGGGGTTGAGGTCTATTCACACTACATGCAGTTAAATGGGTTATCCAGGAAAAAACTTTTTTTTTATATATATATCACCTGGCTACAGAAAGTTAAACAGATTTGTAAATTACTTCTATTAAAAAATCTTTCAGCACTTATGAGCTTCTGAAGTTAAGGTTGTTCTTTTCTGTCTAAGTGCTCTCTGATGACACCTGTCTCGGGAAAAGCCCAGTTTAGAAGAGGTTTGCTATGGGGATTTGCTTCTAAACTGGACGTTTCCCGAGACAGGTGTCATCAGAGAGCACTTAGACAGAAAAGAACAACCTTCACTTCAGAAGCTCATAAGTACTGAAAGGATTAAGATTTTTTAATAGAATTAATTTACAAATCTGTTTAACTTTCTGAAGCCAGTTGATATATAAAACAAATTGTTTTTTCCTGGATGACCCCTTTTAAATGCGTTTTCTTACTGTGGGTTCGTTTACACATTTTTTTTTTGCTGAAGATTTTCTGCTGCTTTTTTTCCTACCCATTGACTGTAATGGTCAGGAAAAAAATCATCATCAGCAGCAAAATACACAACAAAAATTTGCACATGTGAATGTACCTTAAAGGGTTACTCCGTAATGATAGCGCAGTGCCGCAGCGGGGATCCCAGGGCTCCCCAGTAGCGGGACCGCGGCGATCTGACATCTTATCCCCTATCCTTTGGATAGGGGATAAGATGTCTAGGGGCGGAGTACCCCTTTAAATGATTTGGGGAAAATCACATAAAAAAGAAAAAAAAGAAAACAGAAAAAAAAAGCAGCAAGAAACTCAGTTGTGTGAACACAGCCTCAGGGGAAGGTGTATATCTACTATATGTATCCTGATGCCATAGAAATAGCAGCAGTATACAGATAGAGCTGGAGGGGAGGTGTATAACTGCTATATATCCTGATCCCATAGAGATAGCAGCAGTATACAGATAGAGCTGGAGGGGAGGTGTATAACTGCTATATATCCTGATCCCATAGAGATAGCAGCAGAATACATCCTTACAATCTGCCTACCTGCTTATAGGGGGTGCTCATAGTTTTTTTTTTAAAGGGTCAACCTCCTAAATCCAGGATTGTCTGACTTTTTTTCCTTTTTATTGGACACTTTGTTATATTTCATTTTTAGACAGAATTTAATTTGAAACACAGTGCTCTCTGCTGACATCTCTGTCCATTTTAGGAACTGTCCAGAACAGCATATGTTTGCTATGGGGATTTCCTTTTTCTCTGGACAGTTCCTAAAATGGACAGAGATGTCAGCAGAGAGCACTGTGTTTCAAACGGAAAATAATTTCCACTGTAGTATTCAGCAGCTAATAAGTACAGGAAGGATTAAGATTTTTTTTTTATTAGAAGTAATTTACAAATCTGTTCAACTTTCTGGCACCAGTTGATAAAAAAAAATTAAAAAAAATAAAAAAAAATTTTTTTCACCGGAGTACCCCTTTAACATCTGTAACAAGATTACTGTGGTAAGGGTGTGATGAAGACAGGTGGAATTACCCTAGGGGCAGATGGCATTAGCCCCTTGTGTTCGTGACGCCAGGGCATGGTTTGACCTCTTCACCACCCGAAGGTATACCGCTGGATTCTGGGCTAGGCACGGGGACCACGAAATGGAGTCTGCCGGACAGGGCAGCAAAGGTACAGGGGTGCAACTCCTGTACTGGGCCACCACATTACGTTCTAGCAGAGGGATGAATGAGCCAAGGGTCGGCTTTCAACATAGTTATAGGCAGCCAAGCCAAAGCTGATGTTGTCATAAAATGGATGGGGGGGGGGGGGGGGGGGGGGGGGGGGGGCTACGGGGACTTATCCATTAATCCAGATTTAACCCATCTGCTGCAGGATAACATGTATACCAAACTTTTGAAGAAAAAAAAAAACTTTTGTCACCCATGGGGCTGATGTAATGAATGCAAGTCTGATGAAGTTCTTGCTCAATATCGATAAGTAACTAATAAAAAAAAAAGTCCTGGAAAGTTGCTCTTTGTTGTGTACATTTTCGGAAAAGCTGGGTGATAGTCAGTGTTTCCTACCAGTTTGCCTCCAGCTGTTGCAAAACTACAACTCTGTGTATGCCGGACATTAGAGATTACCAGAGATCAGCTGACTGACTGAGCTGAGAGTCAGAAGTGGTCAATAGAAAGTAATCAGTTTTAGGGACCGCCATGGGTCCTTGTCTTGGTCCTATTAGACTCCATAGACTCCTCCTGGTTGACTTCTAGACCACTCCGTCCACTAGTTACAAAAAAAAACAGAGCCCTTCTTAAAGAAACTCTACAAATGAATTTTAAAGGGGTACTCCGCCTCTAGACATCTTATCCCCTATCGAAAGGATAGGGGATAAGATGTCAGATTGCGGGGGTCCCGCCGCTGGGGATCTCGGCTGCAGGACCCACCTGTTGGAGGTTCTCATCCTAACGCATCCCGACCACGGTGACGTGAGATCGTGACATCACGACTCCACCCCCGTGTGACGTCACGCCCAGCCCTCTCAATGCAAGTCTATGGGAGGGGGCGTGACAGTGTCACGCCCCCTCCCATAGACTTTCATTGAGAGGGTGGGGCATGATGTCACACGGGAGCGGAGTCGCGACATCACGATCTCACGTCACCGTGGTCGGGAGCCGAAGCCTCCAGCGTTTCCGGAAGCCACAACAGGTGGATCCTGCAGGGACCCCCGCGATCTGACATCTTATCCCCTATCCTTTCGATAGGGGATAAGATGTCTAGGGGCGGAGTACCCCTTTAAGGAACAAATAAGAGACTTTTTCATTTTTATTAATTTTTTTTGGCAGTGACCAAGGAAAAGATGATTCAGAGATCCGGGATCGTAAATGTTATGTACCGTTAGATTTGCGTCTTGTTCTCCTAATGAATAATAATTATTTTTTTTCTTTCAAAAAGTGAAATAACAGGATGTACCGAGAAATCTTAACCTCTCCACAATTAACCGATTCATTAAATTTCAATATCAATTATGCCGGTGTTCTTGTGTACACGAGATAATAAAAAGCAGACGTGATGCCCCCGGCCCATCCTACCTCTGAAAATCTGCAAAACACTGTGTCCTCGGGATAAGATCGCGCCAATTAAAGGGAGTTTAATGAGGCCTTCATGCAAATCAGCCTGATGCATATGTATGAATCGCTCGCCGCTACGCTAAACTTTCTGTTACTGTGATTTCAATAATCCCATTGTAAAAGCCGGAGTCATTTCTTTAATTGCTTCTATTGCACATGGAGGAGGAATGTCTCTTCTTTACCCTGGTGGATACATCGGGTGCCGCCAGAATACGCATTCATATATTTGGGGTTGGTATCTCTGGGGATGGAGGCTAAGAAGATGGGGTATGGGGGAGGGAACACTTTATCTAATCAAAACCTGCATAGAAGATGTGCAAGGGAACGTTAGAAAGTCTCCTAATCCGGGATATTGAATTAGATTTTGATGCAAATTAGCCCATGAAGGGAAACAATCGGTGCAGGTGAGTTCTGGAGCACCTTTAAGGAGTACCCCAGTATAGAAATACACTGCTCAAAAACATAAAGGTGACACTAAGATAACACATCCTAGATCTGAATGAATTAACTAATCGTATGAAATACTTTCGTCTTTACATAGTTGAATGCGCTGACAACAAAATCACTCAAAAATTAAATGTATCAACCCATAAATTCCGCTGAAATTTACGTAGCATGAACATACCCTAAGTTTTTTTAAAACCCATAACTTCGTCCACTAGGGGCGCTGTTCCTTTTGCAGATTTTGCTCTACTTTTTCTGAAGTTTTTTTTTTTTTTCCTGCCCTCTTCACTCTTAGGGTATGTTCACACATCTCGCGGAGATTCCGTCCGGTGGCCACCGCCAAAGATAATTCGGTGGTAGGACCGCGGGGCACTGCGCCATCACCATCGACGGCTAGGCAATACTTTCGGAATTCTGCACAAAGAATGAACATGTTCTTTCTTTGCGTGGAACTGTTTCAGCAACGGAATTGTCCACCGCTGAAATTCCGCAGTGTGAACGGGCCTCGTGGAAGACCCTGATGGGAATGTGCACTGCACGGAATTCTACTCACGGAATTCCGCAGCGTGGACATACCCTTAGACAGATATTTCCCCAAACATTGGGGGGGGGGGGGGGGTTGAGAGGATTTGTTGTTTTCTTCCCTTTTCTCCTTATCTTCCGCGCAAGGAGTAATATGACAGCTTAAAGCCACCGGGGAACCTCGCTTATTACAATTTCACAATTCACTAAAGCATCAAAGCCGCATTAATTAGTGAAAAGTGGAGCTGGTGAATATTTATGACATTTTCCTCCAGTCGACGTCGCTTCTTGGTTGCACACAAATAATTGCGGCGGCGGCGGTGGTGGCAGATCTTGCCGGATGGATTACCTCTGCTGGAGACGACCGTACCCCGCCCCCCCCCCCCCCAATCCTACTCTGGGCGGCTTTGCCTAGCAACCACTTCTTGATATGGTATTAAAAAAAGAAAACAATTATCCAGGTCTCTGTCGTCTTCGTGTTTTCTGATCTCGGTTCATTACTCTCGATCTAAGCCGCCATTATTTCCATTGTCGGGGTAATAACACTTGTGAATAATAGTGGTGTATTTTTCCCTCCTTGGAATCAAGGTTGTGGATATGTTCCTTCCACTACCGTTGATTAGTCCTAGGTTGCTATAAATCCCGTGCTACAATGGATTACATATAGAAAATAACGCAAATAGTAGAAGGCGACAGGGTCTGTGCATTTCTATAGAACCGGGGTGACCATGGGACTAGCTTAAAGGGGTACTCTGGCCCTAAGACATCTTATATTTTTTTCATTTTTTTTTATTGAAAGCCGAGGTACGTGCTCTCAAATCACCCAAGTGCAAGTAAAAAGTGCAAGTGTTCACACAAAAAAACGTGCACGAGGATGCGGTCTATCGCAAGCCCTTCTCCGAAAGGAGAGAGGCCCCCCAACAAACCAAACCCTTCGCCTCCGGGCCGAAAGGCACCTGCGAGGTTCCAGGTACCATGTCCCCTTTCGCCGAAGCTACTCAGGGACCGAAAGTGTTCCCGGCAAACAACTAGGCGTTAACCAGGTTGTCACCAAGGAACCAGTAAAACCGGTTTGGCATCCTGCCGAAACAGGATGCCATGGGGTATAGCAGGGAGGTGAGGAACCTCATGGCCACACACACCTCCCCTGGACCGGCAGGAGGGACACCCAGAAGGGCTACCACACCCTACCAAATCCTAGTGAACAAACGAACACAAAAAGTGGACACAATGTAAAAAAATAAATAAATAAATAAATAAGTGGATGTGCGCAATGCGTAATACTGCCCGGACATCCGACCGGATCTATAAAAATTCCCCGATCCTAGCCGGAAGGCCGGGATACTAAGGGTGAGTGCCCAGAAGAGTGAGAGATAAAGTGCGTGCTACGTGCTTTCATTCAAGTGGGGTTGCCAATCCCAAGTGAATTCCGGCACCCTGGGGTCACCACTCCCAGGGCACTTGTGCACCTCGGCCTTCACTCTACCCGGACCTTAAGGCCAGATCCAGCAGGGAACAGGTCTCATCGGGGATGACTGCTGTGCTATACAGCCATCCCTGGTACACCCGTCCTACTGTGTGGTTCCCCATCCTGCCTTGGTGGTCTTCCACACTGCCAACTAACAGGAAAGGTACTACACTTGATCTTAGCCAAAAGGCCGAGAAGCGATCCAAAGAATAGGGGATAAAATGTCTGACCGTGGGGGTCCCGTGGCTGGGGACCCCCCCAATCTTGCATTTAGCATCCACCTTGGGGAGCGGCACGCCGTGCTGCCAGCTCAGAATCTGCTGTGTGACGACCACGGGGCCGGAGTATCGTGACGTCACAACTCCGCCCCCATGTGACATCACACCCCGCCCACACTATGCAAATCTATGGGAGGGGGCGTCCGCCTCCGTGTGACATCACGCCCCGCCCCCGCTATGCAAGTCTATGGGAGGGGGCGTCACGCCCGCTCCCATAGACTTGCATAGCGGGGGCGGGGCGTGATGTCACACGGGGCCGGAGTTGTGACGTCCCGATACTCCGGCCCCGTGGTCGTCACACGGCAGATTCTGAGCTGGCAGCGCAGCGTGCAGCTCACCGAGGTGGGTGCTGAATGCAAGATTGCGGGGGTCCCCCACGATCAAACATCGTATCCCCTATACCCTTTTGGATAGGGGATAAGATGCCTTAGGGCCGAAGTACCCCTTTAAAGGGGTACTCCGAGGGGGGAAAAAAAATTCAAATCAACCGGTGCCAGAAAGTTCTATTTAAAAATCTTAATCCTTCCAGTACTTATTAGCTGCTGTATGCTCCAGAGGAAGTTGTGTAGTTCTTTCCAGTCTGACCACAGTGCTCTCTGCTATCACCTCTGTCCATGTCAGGAGCTGTCCAGAGTAGAAGCAAATCCCCATAGCAAACCTCTCCTGCTCTGGACAGTTCCTGACATGGACAGAGGTGTCAGCAGAGAGCACTGTGGTCAGACTGGAAAGTAATATACTGTAATTCCTCTGTCCGGGCAGGCGGGGAATTGTAGTTTTGCAACCACTGGAGGCACCCTGGTTGGGAAACACTGCCCTATACTACAATATCCCCAAAAATAGTAAAATTATTAACCCATCCCAATAGGTTGCATCCCTATGGCAGGTTTGGCGCTATTGGCATCTTTTACTGTAATAGGTCATATGGCACTATTGATATCTGCTATGGTATATGAATGTCTTCTCTGAGACCCTATCATCCAACTACAAGACCCAACATCGCTCAGACTGATAGCTGTAAATAAAGTTCACTAAATAAAAAAAATTAAAAAAAAATTTAAAAAAAAATATATATATATTATTATTATTATTATTGTTTTTTTAGTATTATTTTATCATCATTTAGTATTATTGTTGTTGTTTTATTTTTTTTAATTTTTTATATGTAAAATTCTATTTTATGAAGCATTGAGAGCATATTGATGGGGGAGGTTTTTTTTATTTTTACTTTATGACAGCAACATAGTAAAATGTGAAAAAACAGTGAAGGGGTCTGAAAACTTTTTGAATGCATTGTATGTGCGTGAAACAGCAGTCCCTTTTGGATTATAGAACAAGTCTTAATATTTAATATTCTCATTATTATGATTTCTGGGCTCTCCTAGGGAGTCTAGCAGAGCCAGTAAGTGGTTATCTGTATGTTTCGGCTTTTCTTCTGATACGGAGCCATGCGTCCATTCATGTTACTTTGGCGCAGTTATTGCCTGTTGTGTTCTGTCTCAGTAAACTGCACATTAAGATTTAATTTCCATAAACTTCGATATTTTGGCAGCCGGAGAATGCCACCTCTCTTTGTGATCCTCCGCTGAGCAGAGATTTTTGGAGCCATGTTGAAAGTAATGACAGCAATTTGGGAATGGTTGAGGCGATGTATTGTATCGGGCTCTCATTTAAATCAGCGTCTATTGTGCGCTAGCGGCGGCTCCGTGCTTGGCTTGCGGCTAAACTTTGCAGAACTGAGTCTGTTCTCTACACGTTTTACCCGTTGTTTGCCATAGAGTAGAACACAATGGATTGTTCTATTCATTGGTATATTGGGGTATAGGCAATATCTATCTCATATCTATCTCATATCTATCTATCTCATATCTATCTATCTCATATCTATCTCATATCTATCTATCTATCTCATATCTATCTATCTATATCATATCTATCTCATATCTATCTATCTATATCATATCTATTTATATCATATCTATCTATATCATATCTATCTATCTATCTAATATCTATCTATCTCATATCTATCTATCTCATATCTATCTATCTCATATCTATCTATCTATCTATCTATCTATCTATCTCATATCTATCTATCTATCTCATATCTATCTATCTAGCTCTCTCATATCTATCTATCTCTCTCATATTTATCTATCTCATATCTATCTATATCATATCTATCTATCTCATATCTATCTACAGTGGGGATCAAAAGTTTGGGCACCCCAGGTAAAAATTTGTATTAATGTGCATAAAGAAGCCAAGGAAAGATGGGGAAAAATGTCCAAAAGGCATCAAATTACAGATTAGACAAAAGTTAGATTTTATTTCCATCATTTACACTTTCAAAATAACAGAAAACAAAAAAAAATGGCGTCTGCAAAAGTTTGATCCCCCTGCAGAATTTATAGCATGCACTGCCCCCTTTACAAAGCTGAGATCTGCCAGTGTCATGGATTGTTTTCAATCATCATCTGGGAAGACCAGGTGATGTCAATATCAAAGGTTTTAAATGCCCAGACTCATCTGACCTTGCCCCAACAATCAGCACCATGGGTTCTTCTAAGCAGTTGTCTAGAAATCTGAAACTGAAAATAGTTGATGCTCACAAAGCCGGAGAAGGCTATAAGAAGATAGCAAAATGTTTTCAGATGTCAATATCCTCTGTTTGGAATGTAATTAAGAAATGGCAGTCATCAGGAACAGTGGAAGTTAAAGCAAGATCTGGAAGACCAAGAAAAATATCAGACAGAACAGCTCGCAGGATTGTGTGTGAAAAAAACAATTCAAAACCCACGTTTGACTGCACAATCCCTCCAGAAAGATCTGGCAGACACTGGAGTTGTGGTACACTATTCCACTATAAAGAGATACTTGTACAAATATGGTCTTCATGGAAGAGTCATCAGAAGAAAACCTCTTCTATGTCCTCACCACAAAAATCAGCATTTGAACTTTGCAAATATATGAACATATAGAAAAGCCTGATGCATTTTGGAAACAAGTTCTATGGACCCATGAGGTTAAATTGAACTTTTTGGCTGGAATGAGCAAAGGTACGTTTGGAGAAGAAGGGGAATAGAATTTAATGAAAAAAACCTCTGTCCAACTGTTAAGCATGG
>NC_079194.1:293063916-293181416 GCF_029499605.1 Hyla sarda
GAGCAAACAAGCTCCAAAATGCATTATGATTGCCAGCTGTTGTAAAACTACAACTCCCAGCTTGCCCTGACCTTTGCAGACTCTCCAGCTGTTGCAAAACTACAACAGCGCCACACCTAAAACAGCGCCACACCTGGTTGCATGTGGTATTGCCCTGACTGATGCACACTCTCCAGCTGTTGCAAAGCTACAATTCCCAGCATGCTCTTGCTCTTTCTCCAGCTGTTGCAAAATTACTGGGGGGGGGGGGGGGGGGGGGGGGGGGGGGGGGGGGGGGGGGGGGGGGGTTTGTAGTTTTGCAACACCTGGGGAGCCGCAGGTTGGGGATCACTGGTGTAAAAGAATAGGATATGTTGCCCATGTGTGCCCCAGCTGGGCTAGAGATCACTGCCTGGGGCTTGTTGCTTCTTGATGAAACCCTTATAGGAATTGACGTGCCAAAAGAATAAAATATATTCAAAGGTTTGACCAGGATCAGCAAAATATGCCCTGCTTTCATCCCAAAAAGACAGCGCCACACCTGGCTGCATGTGGTATTGCAGTGTAGCTCCCTTCACTTCACTAGAGCTAAGCTGCAATACCAGATCCAACCCATGGACAGATGTGGCGCTGTTGTTCAAAGTTAACAGCCTTGGACAACCTCTTGTATGCGTACTTTTGCAACTTTTTATTTTATTTATTGATTTATTTATTTTACTGCTCCTGTGTATCCAAAATAAAATATGAAGGGACTTTGTAAATAGTTCTAGCGCTTTGTGTCTCCATGGCTACAGACTACAAACAAACCCTGTATGTAGTCAGATCCTGCCTCTTCTTTTATGACAGCGGTCTCCAACCTCTGGCTCTTCAGCTGTTGCAAAACTACAACTCCCAGCATGCCCAGACAGCCTTCGGCTGTCTGGGCATACTGGGAGTTGTAGTTTTGCAACAGCTGGAGGCACACTGGTTGGGAAACAGTGCTTTAGATTCTGCACTTTGGCCTGGTCGAAAGCCCAATAAGGTCCTAGGGGCTCCAGTACAAAGCCAGAAGCCCTCTGGGCATGCTGGGAATTGTAGTTTAGTAACAGCTGGAGGTACACCAATTGGGAAACACTCCTTATCCAGCACCCCCAAACTGTGGCTCCCCAGCTCATACAAAACTACAACTCAATACATTGGCGCAATAGGAAAATATTTGCAAAAGTATTCATACCCTATCGATACACCACATGGCAGAGGCAACGTGGACCCTTCACTTTCCGCACCTTATTGGGGACCTCCAACCTCATATCAGGTAGAGACCCTCTTCCCCCCCCCCCCCCCCCCATAAGACACTTGATCTAAGACCGGACAGGACCTGCATAGCAAACGACCATAACATAAACTGTAGCTTTACCGTCTTATGTGGTTATATTTATAGAACTAAACTAAAAATGTCGCTATGCAGACGTGGCCCCAAAAGACTTAAGGGGAAAATAGAAGTAAAACCTTTGGGATCTCCAGGGTATGAAGCGATGGCTTTACAGTCGCTGTTTTGTTACAGGTGTCGTCGGGAGTATAACCCCCGGGACCACAAGATCAGCAAAAATACCTGGCGACAGGTGCGCAGGAAGTAAACACCATCATTAGTTGTTACATTGTTGCAGTGTCAGCTATTTATGGTGCATTCGGAGAATCCTGTGTTGTCTTGGCCGCGTGCTTAGGGGCAGAGTCATGTTGGAAGGTGAACTTTCTGCCCAGTCTGAGGGGTGACATGATGCTGCCCCCACCATGATCACTGTAGGGATGGTATTGGGCAGGTGATGGGCAGTACCTGGTTTCCTCCAGACATGATGCTGCCCCCACCATGATCACTGTAAGGATGGTATTGGGCAGGTGATGGGCAGTGCCTGTTTCCCCCAGACATGATGCTGCCCCCACCATGATCACTGTAGGGATGGTATTGGGCAGATGATGGGCAGTACCTGGTTTCCCCCTGACATGATGCTGCCTCCCACCATGATCACTGTAGGGATGGTATTGGGCAGGTGATGGGCAGTACCTGGTTTCCTCCAGACATGATGCTGCTCCCACCATGATCACTGTAGGGATGGTATTGGGCAGGTGATGGGCAGTACCTGGTTTCCCCCAGACATGATGCTGCCCCCACCATGATCACTGTAGGGATGGTATTGGGCAGGTGATGGGCAACCGCCTGGTTTCCTCCAGACATGATGCTGCCCCCACCATGATCACTGTAGGGATGGTATTGGGCAGGTGATGGGCAGTGCCTGGTTTCCTCCAGACATGATGCTGCCCCCACCATGATCACTGTAGGGATGGTATTGGGCAGGTGATGGGCAGTGCCTGGTTTCCTCCAGACATGATGCTGCCCCCACCATGATTACCTGTAGGGATGGTATTGGGTAGGTGATGGGCAGTGCCTGGTTTCCTCCAGACATGATGCTGCCCCCACCATGATCACTGTAGGGATGGTATTGGGCAGGTGATGGGCAGTACCTGGTTTCCTCCAGACATGATGCTGCCCCCACCATGATCACTGTAGGGATGGTATTGGGCAGGTGATGGGCAGTGCCTGGTTTCCTCCAGACATGATGCTGCCCCCACCATGATCATTGTAGGGATGGTATTGGGCAGGTGATGGGCAGTGCCTGGTTTCCTCCAGACATGATGCAGCCCCCACCATGATCACTGTAGGGATGGTATTGGGCAGGTGATGGGCAGTGCCTGGTTTCCTCCAGACATGATGCTGCCCCCACCATGATCACTGTAGGGATGGTATTGGGCAGGTGATGGGCAGCCTGGTTTCCTCCAGACGTGATGCTGCCCCCACCATGCTGGGGGTTGTAGTTTTGCAACAGCTGGAGGCAGCCTGGTTAGGAAGCACTGGCCTAAAGAGAGCAATCCCTGGGTATAGGAGTGTCACAAGCAGCTCAGATTATGGACTGGTGATGGAGCATACATGGAGGGCAGCTTACACCAGCTGTAGATAGTGAGGGAGGCAGATACAAGGAAGTCAGCAGAGGAGAATCACATTGACTGTGTACAGGTATAGAGAGAAAGCCGAGCACCTACAGTAGACGGAAAAAGACCATAGGACAAAAAACTTTTTTTTTGCACTATAATAAGTACAAGCAAAAGTAAAATAAAATGCTATTCAGGTTGTCTGCATCCATCCATGGGGTACCCAGTAGTAGGACCCTCGGCTTGCCCTATAACAAAACTGAGCCCTGACCCCTATCTGTGTGTATCCTCCGCAGCCTGCAGTGCATTATACGGGGTATAAATAATCCACAATGGCCGCCCCCTGTCTGTGCACACATGTTGTCTTTAGGAGGTTAATAGTAGGGTTGCCACCCATGGTGACAGTTTTATGTGTCCAGGATCCATTGCCAAATGTAGCAGAGCTCTGCAGTGATGGTGATGAGCGCTATACAAGGCTATGGAGCCGGGGCTGTCAGTCAGGACGCAGCAGCTGATGGGCCATGTGGGCAGGGTTCTTATATTCACATCAAGTTCATTGTGTTCTGACCCGTCCAGGGTCCGTACGACTATATAAAATGCGCCAAAAGGCTATCAGTTTGGACCTGTTTTGGTCCCCTGTACATTTGTTGTACAATTGTTTCTGCACCACGATTAAACGGTATGTCGTGTTATACATTTTTCTTCCCATAGAAGTATATATGTGTGGTATAATGTGCAATGCTGGTTTTACAGTTTTTACATAGTTTAAATAGCAAAAAAATTTAAAAAAAAGTCTACATATGAAATGGATACAAACATATACCACAAAAACGTATACAATATTGACTCAAATGGGTCTTGATTTGCTTTATCTGTTTGTGGTATATATGTGAACCTACCCTAAACCAGAGTGGCCACTGTGTTCTCGGTCACTTCTCTTACCAAGACCCCCCCCCCCCCCTTCCTGATTACATAGTTTGGTGTGGCGGCCACTCTAGGAAGAGTCCTTGTTGTTCCTTCTTCTTCCGTATAAGAATTATGAAGGTCACTGAGCTCTTGTAAACTTTCAGTGCAGCAGAAAAGTCCCCTTCTCCAGATTTGTGCCTCCACACAATCCCTTCTGAGCTCTATAGGCAGTTCTCTCCTCCTCATGGCTTGGTTTTTGCTCTGACATACATTGTCGGCTGTTAGACCTTATATAGACAGGAGGGTTTCAGCTGTGAGACCTTATATAGACAGGAGGGTTTCAGCGGTGAGACCTTATATAGACAGGGGGTGTCAGTTGTGAGACCCTATATAGACAGGGGTGTCAGCTGTGAGACCTTATATAGACAGGAGGGTGTCAGCTGTGAGACCTTATATAGACAGGAGGGTGTCAGCTGTGAGACCTTATATAGACAGGGGGGTGTCAGCTGTGAGACCTTATATAGACAGGAGGGTGTCAGATGTGAGACCTTATATAGACAGGAGGGTGTCAGATGTGAGACCTTATATAGACAGGAGGGTTTCAGCTGTGAGACTTATATAGACAGGAGGATGTCAGCTGTGAGACCTTATATAGACAGGGGGGTGTCAGCTGTGAGACCTTATATAGACAGGAGGGTGTCAGCTGTGAGACCTTATATAGACAGGAGGGTGTCAGATGTGAGACCTTATATAGACAGGAGGGTGTCAGATGTGAGACCTTATATAGACAGGAGGGTGTCAGATGTGAGACCTTATATAGACAGGAGGGTTTCAGCTGTGAGACCTTATATAGACAGGAGGATGTCAGCTGTGAGACCTTATATAGACAGGGGGGTGTCAGCTGTGAGACCTTATATAGACAGGAGGGTGTCAGCTGTGAGACCTTATATAGACAGGGGGTGTCAGCTGTGAGACCTTATATAGACAGGGGGTGTCAGCTGTGAGGCCTTATATAGACAGGAGGGTGTCAGCTGTGAGACCTTATATAGACAGGGGTGTCAGCTGTGAGGTCTTATATAGACAGGGGGTGTCAGCTGTGAGGCCTTATATAGACAGGAGGGTGTCAGCTGTGAGACCTTATATAGACAGGGGGTGTCAGCTGTGAGACCTTATATAGACAGGAGGGTGTCAGCTGTGAGGCCTTATAAAGACAGGAGGGTGTCAGATGTGAGACCTTATATAGACAGGAGGGTGTCAGCTGTGAGATCTTATATAGACAGGGGGGTGTCAGATGTGAGACCTTATATAGACAGGAGGGTTTCAGCTGTGAGACCTTATATAGACAGGAGGGTGTCAGCTGTGAGGCCTTATATAGACAGGAGGGTGTCAGCTGTGAGACCTTATATAGACAGGAGGGTGTCAGCTGTGAGACCTTATATAGACAGGAGGTGTCAGCTGTGAGGCCTTATATAGACAGGAGGGTGTCAGCTGTGAGACCTTATATAGACAGGGGGTGTCAGCTGTGAGACCTTATATAGACAGGGGGTGTCAGCTGTGAGGTCTTATATAGACAGGGGGTGTCAGCTGTGAGGCCCTTATATAGACAGGAGGGTGTCAGCTGTGAGACCTTAATAGACAGGGGGTGTCAGCTGTGAGACCTTATATAGACAGGAGGGTGTCAGCTGTGAGGCCTTATAAAGACAGGAGGGTGTCAGATGTGAGACCTTATATAGACAGGAGGGTGTCAGCTGTGAGATCTATATAGACAGGGGGGTGTCAGATGTGAGACCTTATATAGACAGGAGGGTTTCAGCTGTGAGACCTTATATAGACAGGAGGGTGTCAGCTGTGAGGCCTTATATAGACAGGAGGGTGTCAGCTGTGAGACCTTATGTAGACAGGGGTGTCAGCTGTGAGACCTTATATAGACAGGGGGGTGTCAGCTGTGAGACCTTATATAGATAGGGGTGTGTCTTCCCATATCCTGTCCAATCAGCTGAATTTACCAAAGTGATTCCAACCAAGGTGGAGAAACATCTCACAGATGATCAGGAGAAATGGGAGGAGCCAGAGATAAATGTCACATGTCATAGCAAAGGGTCTGAATACTTAGGTCTGAGTTTAAAAGATCTTAAATCTTAAATTCTATTTTCACAATCTTCTTATGGGTTATTAAGGGGCAGAATGATGGGGTAGCCGTAAAGTTCTATTCATTATAGTAGCGCTACTTGAGTTGAGCTGCGTGCACCTTGTAAAGTTGTGTTCTCTCGTCCTCCCACCAGTGTCCTCCGGACGGGCGCCTCTCCCAGATACAATGTATCACTATAACTTCATCATGCTGCCAGAACAGACATGTATCTAGCGCTGATGATTTTCTGGCTCAGCTGTCCGAGCATGCTAAGAGTTGTAGTTTTGGCAACAGCTGGAGGCACTCTGATTGAGAAACACTATTCTAACCCATATATTGTATAACTGTCATTCTTCTACCACCTATGGGTAGCTAACATTGGGGGGAGTATTCTAGTAGTTATATTCTTGTATATAGAGCAGTATTATAGTAGTTATATTCTTGTATATAGGAGCAGTATTATAGTAGTTATATTCTTGTATATAGGAGCAGTATTATAGTAGTTATATTCTTGTATATAGGAGCAGTATTATAGTAGTTCTTGTATATAGGAGCAGTATTATAGTAGTTATATTCTTGTATATAGGAGCAGTATTATAGTAGTTATATTCTTGTATATAGGAGCAGTATTATAGTAGTTATATTCTTGTATATAGGAGCAGTATTATAGTAGTTATATTCTTGCATATAGGAGCAGTATTATAGTAGTTCTTGTATATAGGAGCAGTATTATAGTAGTTTTATTCTTGTATATAGGAGCAGTATTATAGTAGTTATATTCTTGTATATAGGAGCAGTATTATAGTAGTTATATTCTTGTATATAGGAGCAGTATTATAGTAGTTATATTCTTGTATATAGGAGCAGTATTATAGTAGTTATATTCTTGTATATAGGAGCAGTATTATAGTAGTTATATTCTTGTATATAGGAGCAGTATTATAGTAGTTCTTGTATATAGGAGCAGTATTATAGTAGTTTTATTCTTGTATATAGGAGCAGTATTATAAGTAGTTCTTGTATATAGGAGCAGTATTATAGTAGTTATATTCTTGTATATAGGAGCAGTATTATAGTAGTTATATTCTTGTATATAGGAGCAGTATTATAGTAGTTATATTCTTGTATATAGGAGCAGTATTATAGTAGTTCTTGTATATAGGAGCAGTATTATAGTAGTTCTTGTATATAGGAGCAGTATTATAGTAGTTTTATTCTTGTATATAGGAGGCAGTATTATAGTAGTTATATTCTTGTATATAGGGAGCAGTTTTATAGTAGTTATATTCTTGTATATAGGAGCAGTATTATAGTAGTTATATTCTTGTATATAGGGGGCATTATTATAGTAGTTATATTCTTGTATATAGGAGCAGTATTATAGTAATTATATTCTTGTATATAGGAGCAGTATTATAGTAGTTATATTCTTGTATATAGGAGGCAGTATTATAGTAGTTATGTTCTTGTATATAGGAGCAGTATTATAGTAGTTATGTTCTTGTATATAGGAGCAGTATTATAGTAGTTATATTCTTGTATATAGGAGCAGTATTATAGTAATTATATTCTTGTACATAGGAGCAGTATTATAGTAGTTATGTTCTTGTATATAGGAGCAGTATTATAGTAGTTATATTATTGTATATAGGAGGCAGTATTATAGTAGTTATATTCTTGTATATAGGAGCAGTATTACAGTAGTTATATTCTTGTACATAGGAGCAGTATTATAGTAGTTATGTTCTTGTATATAGGAGCAGTATTAAAGTAGTTATGTTCTTGTATATAGGAGCAGTATTATAGTAGTTATGTTCTTGTATATAGGGGCAGTATTATAGTAGTGGGCAGTATTATAGTAGTTATATTCTTGTATATAGTGGGCAGTATTATAGTAGTTATATTCTTGTATATAGGAGCAGTATTTATAGTAGTTATATTCTTGTATATAGGAGCAGTATTATTGTAGTTATATTCTTGTATATAGGGGCAGTATTATAGTAGTTATATTCTTGTATATAGGGGGCAGTATTATAGTAGTTATATTCTTGTATATAGGGGCAGTATTATAGTAGTTATATTGTATATAGGAGCAGTATTATAGTAGTTATATTCTTGTATATAGGAGCAGTATTATAGTAGTTATATTGTATATAGGAGCAGTATTATAGTAGTTATATTCTTGTATATAGGAGCAGTATTATAGTAGATATATTCTTGTATATAGGAGCAGTATTATAGTAGTTATATTCTTGTATACAGGAGCAGTATTATACTAGTTATATTCTTGTATATAGGAGCAGTATTATAGTAGTTATATTCTTGTATATAGGAGGCAGTATTATAGTAGTTATATTCTTGTATATAGGAGGCAGTATTATAGTAGTTATATTCTTGTATATAGGAGCAATATTATTGTAGTTATATTCTTGTATATAGGGGCAGTATTATAGTAGTTATATTCTTGTATATAGGGGGCAGTATTATAGTAGTTATATTCTTGTATATAGGAGGCAGTATTATAGTAGTTATATTCTTGTATATAGGAGCAGTATTATTGTAGTTATATTCTTGTATATAGGGGCAGTATTATAGTAGTTATATTCTTGTATATAGGGGCAGTATTATAGTAGGTATATTCTTGTATATAGGAGCAGTATTATAGTAGTTATATTCTTGTATATAGGAGCAGTATTATAGTAGGTATATTCTTGTATATAGGAGCAGTATTATAGTAGTTATATTCTTGTATATAGGAGAAGTATTATAGTAGTTATATTCTTGTATATAGGGGCAGTATTATAGTAGGTATATTCTTGTATATAGGAGCAGTATTATAGTAGTTATATTCTTGTATATAGGAGCAGTATTATAGTAGTTATATTCTTGTATATAGGGGCAGTATTATAGTAGGTATATTCTTGTATATAGGAGCAGTATTATAGTAGGTATATTCTTGTACGTAGGGGGCAGTTTTATAAATTTTTGTTTTATGCCTTTAGAATTGTTATTTTTCTTTTTTCTTTTTGTAGAAGAGATTTGTTGAACATTCCTATGTAGATGTAATACTCTGTTATTTCTTATCACTTGTCAGGATGACCTAGAACACTGCACTGGGTGATGTCTGATTTTCATGCACTGAGCCCTCTGGATTATTGGGTATTAGGTTTATTCCCGATTTCACGCCCCACATGTTACAGTGTGATAGGTGCCTCCAATCTCCCGGCTGTCCTGTCTGATTCTGAGCTGCTGACAGATGAAACGTGAGAACGTCCTGCGAACTCTGTAAAACCCGTGAAGCATCAGGATACATTAGTCTTTTACAAATAGGAAATATTATTACATGAAGATAACAAAAGACATATGTGGTGTTGGAGTTGTTTTAAGGTACATTTTCCAGAAAGTCTACCTCACAAAAAAAAAACACATAACCATAAGTAAAATATATATATAATCTTTATTTGTGTGTGTGTGTGTGTATATATATATATATATATATATATATATATATATATATATATATATATATAATATTTTTTTTTTTTTTTTTTTTTTACATGCATAAGTATATGTACTGTAAGTTCATCTTCCTTACCTAATGCAAAGTGAAGCTAGATAGAATTGCTACTCAATCCTATAGGAAAGCTGGGTTACAATATTTAAAAGAGAGAATGGCCTTTGTCCCAGAGAGCCAGCCCATGTACCTGTCATGAAGTCCCAGGTCTGCTTGGTTCCATCCACTTTGCTTTTTGATGGGAAGGTGGGGGGGGGGGTTATTCCTCCTCTTCTGGGGAACTGCATTGTTGGAAGTCAATAAGTATTGAAAAAGATTTATTCATCATTCAGTCGTCATTACAAGTCATACAATAAATTACAATCACACAAAGCATGAACGTACAATATACAGCACAGGTTCCCTAAGCTATACACTGTACCACATGCTACGCTAACATTCCGCTCCATCTCTCAATATGGAAGAAACAAAGTAAAAAAAAACAACAACACATTACAGTCCGTGATTGGGGAGGGGTGTGGGATCTATGGGGGTAAAGGTGGGCCGATCACAGGGCTAAACTATTCGGCAAACATACGGAGAGGTGGGGAAGTTGACGTCCGGCTTGTTAAAGATGGAACAGTCTCGAAGCAGGCTGTTGAAAGCCAATAGGGTAAGAATTGGCGCAACAGTCATGTAAAGGGGAAGCAGGTACTTTTCAATAGGGGACAGTAGAGAGCTTATTCTTCCTTCTAAGGGAGATCTAATTTGTATACTCTTTTTTTTTTTTTTCCCACGACCAATTGCTCTATAAGACTTTAGTTTTTTCTTTACAAGGAGAAACAAAGGCTGTCCAGGCATTATTTGAGTTGTAGTCTTGCAACAGCTGAAGGCACACTAGTTGGGAAAAACTGCCCTATACAATGCAACCTGAAATGCCCCCAAATGGCTAGAATTTAGTTTGCCATGCCCCTCCCACCTGTCAGCCTACTCGGTCAATTAGAAGAGCTTAGAAGGGTCACATGATGCACTGTCCTGAAGAGTCCTGTATCTAAAGAGTCAAGGGGGTAGGGCTGGAATCTTCTGGCCCTTCCACTGGCATTGTGCAGGACCATTTTTCAGTCACATTTGGTTTGGCTTCTTTTCATTACCCTAATCGGAAGGAACATATATTAAGTTCACCTTTAGAAGGAGAAAAAATGCTTACACCATAAATCCTCACCCCCTACACTGGGCCCACTCAGCCCGAAATGGCTCCTGTGATAGACTGCCTTGCAGTTAGTTGCCTTGCGGTAAAGTTGTCTTGTGACCACCTAACTCTCCCCTTGTAGGGCCATTAAGAGGGAACAATTGGTTAGTTTATCCAGGATCCCTAATGTGAATTAAACCATTAAACTATTTAAATGTTGGATCCTCAGGGGCTGGGCTTGTCACATATGCCTCTCCCTCTTATGAAAGAAAGTCACATGACAGATTACTTTAAAGTAAGAGGATTAAGCTTTGTCCTGATCGCAAAATGTGATGGTGACTCCTCAGGAGCTGTGCAAAACAAAAACCTCCAAGGAAAGTGGAATTCAGGCGCTGAAGGACCAGACAAGGTGGAGACAATATAACATTTATTCCCAGTATGCAACGCGAAACGCGTTGCATACTGGGAATAAATGTTATATTGTCTCCACCTTGTCTGGTCCTTCAGCGCCTGAATTCCACTTTCCTTGGAGGTTTTTGTTTTGCATTGCTACATCGGTGGAGCGGCAGCAGTGGACCATTGTTACACCCCCCCACCCAAGTTGTGCTGGCCTATGCACAACTTGTCTGGTAAGCGCTATTACTACCTAGTGTCTTACATTGATTTGGCGATATTACACCATGGAGTGCTCCTTCTTTGTTTTTTTTCTCCTCATGGGCTGGGCTTGCTACCTATGCCCCTCCCCTACATTAGTCAATTGTCACTTTACAATATCCACGCACAGGTGCCCAGGCAAGCACGATGGTGTTGGCTCAAATTCTGTAGTCACGGGAACAACAAGTAAAATCCTCGTCAAGTTCCATAAAAAATCAAATTTTTTTATTAAAAAAGTATATAAAAAAATACAAACAAAACAGCATCTTGCATACATATGGCATCACAGACTGACGGGGTTCTAGAACTTATGTGCTCTTAGTCATGGTCTACATACAACTGGACATACAATGTGACCAGTCACCGAACAGAGACAATTAGAGTGAAACATCTGATGAACAGAAAATGAGATACAGACTAGTAGGTATTAAAGGGGTATTCTAGCCATAGGCATCTTATCTACTATCCAAAGGATATTGGATGTTTAATCGCGTCCCCGTCCCCCCCTCCTCGATCTCCGTGCAGCAACCGCATTCTATGCCGGGCTGCTTCTCCAGTCTCGGAAACCTCTGTGAGGTCATGCCATGCCCCCTCGTGAGGTCACGCCACGCCCCCTTCATTCATGTGACATGAATAGAGGGGGCGGGGCGTGACGTCACGTCTCCACGCCCGGGTACACAGAGGTTTCCGAGACTGGAGCAGCAGCCTGGCATAGAGTGCGGGTGCTGCATGGAGATTGGGTGAGGATCCAGTGGCGGGCACCCTGCGATTAGACATCTTATCCCCCTATCCTTTGGATGCAGACCATGACTAAGAACACATAAGCCCAGAAACCCGTCAGTCTGTTACGCGACATATATGCAAAATGCCGTTTATTTTTTTTAAATACGTCTAAATATATGGAATATGGAACTTGCCGAGGATTCTTCTTGTTGTTTCCGTTACTCCTCCATATTGGCTTTACCCATATAATCTCTCTTTCTCGTCTGCACTGTACTGAGTTCTCAGCCAAGTATTATCCTCATCCCTAAGTAATATTTCTTCATCTTTAGACTTGAGTGCACTCCACTAAAGTGCACCAGGCTTCTCCCCCCCCCCCCCACGTATTTATCGCGCCTAAATGTTGCTTTCCATTTACATAAATGGCTATTAAAATATTAAATGATGGCGATCTGCAGCCAGCGCTTAATAATGAAATTACGCAGAGTTTCTGATCTCTGCCAAGCGG
The DNA here is from genome assembly GCF_029499605.1 of Hyla sarda. Classification (NCBI taxonomy): domain Eukaryota; kingdom Metazoa; phylum Chordata; class Amphibia; order Anura; family Hylidae; genus Hyla; species Hyla sarda. The sequence goes on from NC_079194.1 coordinate 293,076,458, forward strand.
CTCGGCGGTGCAGGTGGCAGGATAAATTGTCTGGCACACCTGGAGGGCCGGGTCTCGGACCTCACCGGGGAGATGTCTGTCTTTCTCATCCGCATCCTGTTTATACCAATGGCCGGCTTGGTGATGGACGGGTCTGCGGCCTTTCATGTCAGCGCAGGATCTCTGGGGCTTATTCGGGGCACTACAGGATACATACAACCCCTCAGACGGGGAATGCTATTGCAAACATCAAAGTGAAGCCCGAGGTTTTTTTGGGGGGTTGAGTCGGATCTGCTACAATAATGAACTTGGAAGAAGGAATCTTACCTAGTTGTGGCGAGATGTAGTAGAGCCGAGCGTGTTTTGGTTGCGTCTAATGCAGTAGGCTTATCTGGAGTCCAGTGTAGAGTTGCAGAGAACGTGGCGGGATGTGGCTTTGAGCTGTGTAAAAAAAAAAAAAATAAATAAAATAAATCGGCTTTGCTATGTGTCCAAGCGTGCTGGGAGTTGTAGTTCTGCAACAGCTGGAGGCACTCTGTTTGTAGCAATGTCTTTTTAGTGTTTTGTTTCCAAAGAGCGTGCCTCCAGCTGTTGCAAAACAACAACTCCCTGCATGCCCGGACAGCCGAAGGCTGGAGGCAACAGCTGGAGGCACACTCTTTGAAAAACATTGTTTAGTAAATGTCATAATGTAGTGGAACACAACAAATGCCCTACATCTGACATTTTCCCTTGTCATTAATGAAGTATTCTGGAATTATTATTAATTTATTTATTTATTTATTTTTGCTTATATAGTGCAGCATAAACTATTAGAGAATAATGTAGGGGTTCTCGTGTACACCTTGTGCTTACCTGTGTTGGCTGATGTGGCAGGCATGGGATAGGCTCCATGTTGGATGCATACAGAATCTCGGAAATAACTTGATAATGCTGCCTACATTTCCCATAAATCCTCTAGCTAAGGGTGTGGTGTTTAATCGCTACACCTGGTTATCTAAGGAGGCTGGTGGAGATCACCCAGTTGAAGCCCATTCGATTAGGGGGTCGGGGTCAATTCATACTACGTGCAGTTAAATGCGTTTTCTTACTGTGGGTTCGTTCACACATGTCTTTTGCTGCAGATTTTCTGCTGCTTTTTTTCCCTACCCATTGACTGTAATGGGCAGGAAAAAAATAATCATCAGCAGCAGCAAAATACACAACAAAATTTGCACATGTGAATGTACCTTAAATGATTTGGGGAAATTCACATAAAAAGAAAAAAAAAAGAAAACAGAAAAAAGCAGCAAGAAACTCAGTTGTGTGAACACAGCCTCAGGGGAAGGTGTATATCTACTATATATATCCTGATTAGAGATGAGCGAACTTACAGTAAATTCGATTCGTCACACACTTCTCGGCTTGGCAGTTGATGACTTATCCTGCATAAATGAGTTCAGCCTTTAGGTGCTCCGGTGGGCTGGAAAAGGTGGATACAGTCCTAGGAAAGAGTCTCCTAGGACTGTATCCACCTTTTCCAGCCCACGGGTGCACCTGAAAGCTGAACTAATTTATGCAGGAAAAGTCATCAACTGCCGAGCCGAGAAGTTCGTGACGAATCGAATTTACTGTAAATTCGCTCATCTCTAATCCTGATGCCATAGAAATAGCAGCAGTATACAGCCTTACAATCTGCCTACCTGATCATAGTTTTTTTTTTTTAGAGTCGACCTCCTAAATCCAGGATTGTCTGACTTTTTTCCTTTTTTATTGGACACTTTGTTATATTTCATTTTTAGACAGAATTGATTTTGAAACACAGAGCTCTCTGCTGACATCACGACGGCAGTGCTCTCTGCTGACACCTCTGTCCATTTTAGGAATTGTCCAGAACAGCATATGTTTGCTATGGGGATTTCCTTTTACTCTGGACAGTTCCTAAAATGGACAGAGATGTCAGCAGAGAGCTCTGTGTTTCAAACGTAAAATAATTTCCACTGTAGTATTCAGCAGCTAATAAGTATAGGAAGGATTAAGATTTTTTTTATTAGAAGTAATTTACAAATCTGTTTAACTTTCTGGCACCAGTTGATTTAAAAAAATAAAAAAGTTTTCACCGGAGGACCCCTTTAACATCTGTAACAAGATTACTGTGGTGAGGGTGTGATGAAGACAGATGGAATTACCCTAGGGGCAGATGGCATTAGCCCCTTGTGTTCGTGACGCCAGGGCATGGTTTGACCTCTTCACCACCCGAAGGTATACAGCTGGATCCTGAGCTAGGCACGGGGACCACGAAATGGAGCCTGCCGGACAGGGCAGCAAAGGTACAGGGGTGCAACTCCTGTACTGGGCCACCACATTACGTTCTAGCAGAGGGATGAATGAGCCAAGGGTCGGCTTTCAAGATAGTTATAGGCAGCCAAGCCAAAGCTGATGTTGTCATAAAATGGATGGGGAGGGGGGGGGGCACTACGGGGACTTATCCATTAATCCAGATTTAACCCATCTGCTGCAGGATAACATGTATACCAAACTTTTGAAGAAAAAAAAAAACTTTTGTCACCCATGGGGCTGATGTAATGAATGCAAGTCTGATGAAGTTCTTGCTCAATATCGATAAGTAACTAATAAAAAAGTCCTAGAAAGTTGCTCTTTGTTGTGTACATTTTTGGAAAAGCTGGGTGATAGTCAGTGTTTCCTACCAGTTTGCCTCCAGCTGTTGCAAAACTACAACTCTGTGTATGCCGGACATTAGAGATTACCAGAGATCAGCTGACTGACTGAGCTGAGAGTCAGAAGTGGTCAATAGAAAGTAATCAGTTTTAGGGACCGCCATGGGTCCTTGTCTTGGTCCTATTAGACTCCATAGACTCCTCCTGGTTGACTTCTAGACCACTCCGTCCACTAGTTACAAAAAAAAACAGAGCCCTTCTTAAAGAAACTCTACAAATGAATTTTAAAGGGGTACTCCGCCTCTAGACATCTTATCCCCTATCGAAAGGATAGGGGATAAGATGTCAGATTGCGGGGGTCCTGCCGCTGGGGATCTCGGCTGCAGGACCCACCTGTTGGAGGTTCTCATCCTAACGCATCCCGACCACGGTGACGTGAGATCGTGACATCACGACTCCGCCCCCGTGTGACGTCACGCCCAGCCCTCTCAATGCAAGTCTATGGGAGGGGGCGTGACAGCGTCACGCCCCCTCCCATAGACTTTCATTGAGAGGGTGGGGCGTGATGTCACACGGGAGTGGAGTCATGACATCACGATCTCACGTCACCGTGGTCGGGAGCCGAAGCCTCCAGCGTTTCCGGAAGCCACAACAGGTGGATCCTGCAGGGACCCCCGCGATCTGACATCTTATCCCCTATCCTTTCGATAGGGGATAAGAGGTCTAGGGGTGGAGTACCCCTTTAAGGAACAAATAAGAGACTTTTTCATTTTTATTAATTTTTTTGGCAGTGACCAAGGAAAAGATGATTCAGAGATCCGGGATCGTAAATGTTATGTACCGTTAGATTTGCGTCTTGTTCTCCTAATGAATAATAATTATTTTTTTTCTTTCAAAAAGTGAAATAACAGGATGTACCGAGAAATCTTAACCTCTCCACAATTAACCGATTCATTAAATTTCAATATCAATTATGCCGGTGTTCTTGTGTACACGAGATAATAAAAAGCAGACGTGATGCCCCCGGCCCATCCTACCTCTGAAAATCTGCAAAACACTGTGTCCTCGGGATAAGATCGCGCCAATTAAAGGGAGTTTAATGAGGCCTTCATGCAAATCAGCCTGATGCATATGTATGAATCGCTCGCCGCTACGCTAAACTTTCTGTTACTGTGATTTCAATAATCCCATTGTAAAAGCCGGAGTCATTTCTTTAATTGCTTCTATTGCACATGGAGGAGGAATGTCTCTTCTTTACCCTGGTGGATACATCGGGTGCCGCCAGAATACGCATTCATATATTTGGGGTTGGTATCTCTGGGGATGGAGGCTAAGAAGATGGGGTATGGGGGAGGGAACACTTTATCTAATCAAAACCTGCATAGAAGATGTGCAAGGGAACGTTAGAAAGTCTCCTAATCCGGGATATTGAATTAGATTTTGATGCAAATTAGCCCATGAAGGGAAACAATCGGTGCAGGTGAGTTCTGGAGCACCTTTAAGGAGTACCCCAGTATAGAAATACACTGCTCAAAAACATAAAGGTGACACTAAGATAACACATCCTAGATCTGAATGAATTAACTAATCGTATGAAATACTTTCGTCTTTACATAGTTGAATGCGCTGACAACAAAATCACTCAAAAATTAAATGTATCAACCCATAAATTCCGCTGAAATTTACGTAGCATGAACATACCCTAAGTTTTTTTAAAACCCATAACTTCGTCCACTAGGGGCGCTGTTCCTTTTGCAGATTTTGCTCTACTTTTTCTGAAGTTTTTTTTTTTTTTTTTTTTTCCTGCCCTCTTCACTCTTAGGGTATGTTCACACATCTCGCGGAGATTCCGTCCGGTGGCCACCGCCAAAGATAATTCGGTGGTAGGACCGCGGGGCACTGCGCCATCACCATCGACGGCTAGGCAATACTTTCGGAATTCTGCACAAAGAATGAACATGTTCTTTCTTTGCGTGGAACTGTTTCAGCAACGGAATTGTCCACCGCTGAAATTCCGCAGTGTGAACGGGCCTCGTGGAAGACCCTGATGGGAATGTGCACTGCACGGAATTCTACTCACGGAATTCCGCAGCGTGGACATACCCTTAGACAGATATTTCCCCAAACATTGGGGGGGGGGGGGGGGTTGAGAGGATTTGTTGTTTTCTTCCCTTTTCTCCTTATCTTCCGCGCAAGGAGTAATATGACAGCTTAAAGCCACCGGGGAACCTCGCTTATTACAATTTCACAATTCACTAAAGCATCAAAGCCGCATTAATTAGTGAAAAGTGGAGCTGGTGAATATTTATGACATTTTCCTCCAGTCGACGTCGCTTCTTGGTTGCACACAAATAATTGCGGCGGCGGCGGTGGTGGCAGATCTTGCCGGATGGATTACCTCTGCTGGAGACGACCGTACCCCGCCCCCCCCCCCCCCAATCCTACTCTGGGCGGCTTTGCCTAGCAACCACTTCTTGATATGGTATTAAAAAAAGAAAACAATTATCCAGGTCTCTGTCGTCTTCGTGTTTTCTGATCTCGGTTCATTACTCTCGATCTAAGCCGCCATTATTTCCATTGTCGGGGTAATAACACTTGTGAATAATAGTGGTGTATTTTTCCCTCCTTGGAATCAAGGTTGTGGATATGTTCCTTCCACTACCGTTGATTAGTCCTAGGTTGCTATAAATCCCGTGCTACAATGGATTACATATAGAAAATAACGCAAATAGTAGAAGGCGACAGGGTCTGTGCATTTCTATAGAACCGGGGTGACCATGGGACTAGCTTAAAGGGGTACTCTGGCCCTAAGACATCTTATATTTTTTTCATTTTTTTTTATTGAAAGCCGAGGTACGTGCTCTCAAATCACCCAAGTGCAAGTAAAAAGTGCAAGTGTTCACACAAAAAAACGTGCACGAGGATGCGGTCTATCGCAAGCCCTTCTCCGAAAGGAGAGAGGCCCCCCAACAAACCAAACCCTTCGCCTCCGGGCCGAAAGGCACCTGCGAGGTTCCAGGTACCATGTCCCCTTTCGCCGAAGCTACTCAGGGACCGAAAGTGTTCCCGGCAAACAACTAGGCGTTAACCAGGTTGTCACCAAGGAACCAGTAAAACCGGTTTGGCATCCTGCCGAAACAGGATGCCATGGGGTATAGCAGGGAGGTGAGGAACCTCATGGCCACACACACCTCCCCTGGACCGGCAGGAGGGACACCCAGAAGGGCTACCACACCCTACCAAATCCTAGTGAACAAACGAACACAAAAAGTGGACACAATGTAAAAAAATAAATAAATAAATAAATAAGTGGATGTGCGCAATGCGTAATACTGCCCGGACATCCGACCGGATCTATAAAAATTCCCCGATCCTAGCCGGAAGGCCGGGATACTAAGGGTGAGTGCCCAGAAGAGTGAGAGATAAAGTGCGTGCTACGTGCTTTCATTCAAGTGGGGTTGCCAATCCCAAGTGAATTCCGGCACCCTGGGGTCACCACTCCCAGGGCACTTGTGCACCTCGGCCTTCACTCTACCCGGACCTTAAGGCCAGATCCAGCAGGGAACAGGTCTCATCGGGGATGACTGCTGTGCTATACAGCCATCCCTGGTACACCCGTCCTACTGTGTGGTTCCCCATCCTGCCTTGGTGGTCTTCCACACTGCCAACTAACAGGAAAGGTACTACACTTGATCTTAGCCAAAAGGCCGAGAAGCGATCCAAAGAATAGGGGATAAAATGTCTGACCGTGGGGGTCCCGTGGCTGGGGACCCCCCCAATCTTGCATTTAGCATCCACCTTGGGGAGCGGCACGCCGTGCTGCCAGCTCAGAATCTGCTGTGTGACGACCACGGGGCCGGAGTATCGTGACGTCACAACTCCGCCCCCATGTGACATCACACCCCGCCCACACTATGCAAATCTATGGGAGGGGGCGTCCGCCTCCGTGTGACATCACGCCCCGCCCCCGCTATGCAAGTCTATGGGAGGGGGCGTCACGCCCGCTCCCATAGACTTGCATAGCGGGGGCGGGGCGTGATGTCACACGGGGCCGGAGTTGTGACGTCCCGATACTCCGGCCCCGTGGTCGTCACACGGCAGATTCTGAGCTGGCAGCGCAGCGTGCAGCTCACCGAGGTGGGTGCTGAATGCAAGATTGCGGGGGTCCCCCACGATCAAACATCGTATCCCCTATACCCTTTTGGATAGGGGATAAGATGCCTTAGGGCCGAAGTACCCCTTTAAAGGGGTACTCCGAGGGGGGAAAAAAAATTCAAATCAACCGGTGCCAGAAAGTTCTATTTAAAAATCTTAATCCTTCCAGTACTTATTAGCTGCTGTATGCTCCAGAGGAAGTTGTGTAGTTCTTTCCAGTCTGACCACAGTGCTCTCTGCTATCACCTCTGTCCATGTCAGGAGCTGTCCAGAGTAGAAGCAAATCCCCATAGCAAACCTCTCCTGCTCTGGACAGTTCCTGACATGGACAGAGGTGTCAGCAGAGAGCACTGTGGTCAGACTGGAAAGTAATATACTGTAATTCCTCTGTCCGGGCAGGCGGGGAATTGTAGTTTTGCAACCACTGGAGGCACCCTGGTTGGGAAACACTGCCCTATACTACAATATCCCCAAAAATAGTAAAATTATTAACCCATCCCAATAGGTTGCATCCCTATGGCAGGTTTGGCGCTATTGGCATCTTTTACTGTAATAGGTCATATGGCACTATTGATATCTGCTATGGTATATGAATGTCTTCTCTGAGACCCTATCATCCAACTACAAGACCCAACATCGCTCAGACTGATAGCTGTAAATAAAGTTCACTAAATAAAAAAAATTAAAAAAAAATTTAAAAAAAAATATATATATATTATTATTATTATTATTGTTTTTTTAGTATTATTTTATCATCATTTAGTATTATTGTTGTTGTTTTATTTTTTTTAATTTTTTATATGTAAAATTCTATTTTATGAAGCATTGAGAGCATATTGATGGGGGAGGTTTTTTTTATTTTTACTTTATGACAGCAACATAGTAAAATGTGAAAAAACAGTGAAGGGGTCTGAAAACTTTTTGAATGCATTGTATGTGCGTGAAACAGCAGTCCCTTTTGGATTATAGAACAAGTCTTAATATTTAATATTCTCATTATTATGATTTCTGGGCTCTCCTAGGGAGTCTAGCAGAGCCAGTAAGTGGTTATCTGTATGTTTCGGCTTTTCTTCTGATACGGAGCCATGCGTCCATTCATGTTACTTTGGCGCAGTTATTGCCTGTTGTGTTCTGTCTCAGTAAACTGCACATTAAGATTTAATTTCCATAAACTTCGATATTTTGGCAGCCGGAGAATGCCACCTCTCTTTGTGATCCTCCGCTGAGCAGAGATTTTTGGAGCCATGTTGAAAGTAATGACAGCAATTTGGGAATGGTTGAGGCGATGTATTGTATCGGGCTCTCATTTAAATCAGCGTCTATTGTGCGCTAGCGGCGGCTCCGTGCTTGGCTTGCGGCTAAACTTTGCAGAACTGAGTCTGTTCTCTACACGTTTTACCCGTTGTTTGCCATAGAGTAGAACACAATGGATTGTTCTATTCATTGGTATATTGGGGTATAGGCAATATCTATCTCATATCTATCTCATATCTATCTATCTCATATCTATCTATCTCATATCTATCTCATATCTATCTATCTATCTCATATCTATCTATCTATATCATATCTATCTCATATCTATCTATCTATATCATATCTATTTATATCATATCTATCTATATCATATCTATCTATCTATCTAATATCTATCTATCTCATATCTATCTATCTCATATCTATCTATCTCATATCTATCTATCTATCTATCTATCTATCTATCTCATATCTATCTATCTATCTCATATCTATCTATCTAGCTCTCTCATATCTATCTATCTCTCTCATATTTATCTATCTCATATCTATCTATATCATATCTATCTATCTCATATCTATCTACAGTGGGGATCAAAAGTTTGGGCACCCCAGGTAAAAATTTGTATTAATGTGCATAAAGAAGCCAAGGAAAGATGGGGAAAAATGTCCAAAAGGCATCAAATTACAGATTAGACAAAAGTTAGATTTTATTTCCATCATTTACACTTTCAAAATAACAGAAAACAAAAAAAAATGGCGTCTGCAAAAGTTTGATCCCCCTGCAGAATTTATAGCATGCACTGCCCCCTTTACAAAGCTGAGATCTGCCAGTGTCATGGATTGTTTTCAATCATCATCTGGGAAGACCAGGTGATGTCAATATCAAAGGTTTTAAATGCCCAGACTCATCTGACCTTGCCCCAACAATCAGCACCATGGGTTCTTCTAAGCAGTTGTCTAGAAATCTGAAACTGAAAATAGTTGATGCTCACAAAGCCGGAGAAGGCTATAAGAAGATAGCAAAATGTTTTCAGATGTCAATATCCTCTGTTTGGAATGTAATTAAGAAATGGCAGTCATCAGGAACAGTGGAAGTTAAAGCAAGATCTGGAAGACCAAGAAAAATATCAGACAGAACAGCTCGCAGGATTGTGTGTGAAAAAAACAATTCAAAACCCACGTTTGACTGCACAATCCCTCCAGAAAGATCTGGCAGACACTGGAGTTGTGGTACACTATTCCACTATAAAGAGATACTTGTACAAATATGGTCTTCATGGAAGAGTCATCAGAAGAAAACCTCTTCTATGTCCTCACCACAAAAATCAGCATTTGAACTTTGCAAATATATGAACATATAGAAAAGCCTGATGCATTTTGGAAACAAGTTCTATGGACCCATGAGGTTAAATTGAACTTTTTGGCTGGAATGAGCAAAGGTACGTTTGGAGAAGAAGGGGAATAGAATTTAATGAAAAAAACCTCTGTCCAACTGTTAAGCATGGGGGTGGATCAATCATGCTTTGGGGTTGTATTGCAGCCAGTGGCACAGGGAACATCTCACGAGTAGAAGAAAAAATGGATTCAATAAAATTTCAGCAAATTTTGGATGTTAACTTGATGCCATCCGTGAAAAAGCTGGAGTTAAAGGGGTACTCCGGTGGAAAACTTTTTTTTTTTTTTTAATCAACTGGTGCCAGAAAGTTAAACAGATTTGTAAATCACTTCTATTAAAATGTTTTAATCCTTCCAGTAATTTTTAGGGGCTGTATACTAAAGAGAAATCCTCTGATGTCATGACCACAGTGCTCTCTGCTGACCTCTGCTGTCCATTTTAGGAACTGTCCAGAGCAGCATATGTTTGCTATGGGGATTTTCTCCTGCTCTGGACAGTTCCTAAAATGGTCAGCAGAGGTCAGCAGAGAGCACTGTGGTCATGACATCAGAGGAAATGCATTTCTTTTTTGGATTTCTCTTTAGTATACAGCCCCTAAAAAGTACTGGAAGGATTAAGATTTAATAGAAGTGATTTACAAATCTGTTGAACTTTCTGGCACCAGTTGATTTAAAAAAAATAAATAAAAATAATATATATATTTCCATTGGAGTACCCCTTTAAACCACAGAGCTGACTATCTATATAGATTTCCTCCAAAAATTAGTACTACTCTTGTCCTGTGACTGTGTGTGTTATTGCAACTCAGTATCATTGAAGTGAATAGATCCAAGTTGTAATACCACCTACAAACTGAAGACAGGGTGGTGCTGCTTTTAGAAGTAATTAGCTCTGTTTTTCTATTCCTGGATAACCCCCTCCTATTTTAGCTGTGAGGGGATGAGGGGTGGGGCTTGCCTAAAGGGGGCGTGGCTATTCCTTTACAGTAGAGGAGGAAGGTTTCTGTAACAGCAGTCTGCCTTTTTTTTTTTTTTTTTTTGACACATAAACTTTTATTTATTTATTTCTTAAACATTTAAAGGAACGGAATACTACATTATTTGCAACCTTTATAAAAGAAAGAATAGAGCGCTGGCCTTACATGCAGCTCCATTTATTTAGTGAACTATCAGCGCTTTATTTATGGGATCAGTGCAGGGGGGTCCCTGTAGTTGGACCCTCACCGATCAGCTGTCCTGATGATTACTTTTAAATGGGCACTGTCATTAAAACTAACTCCTTATGGTAAATATAAAAAAAAAATCTTTCTAATTTACTAAAAAAATATTAAGTTTTCTATGTTTTATTTGTGTTTTAAAAAGCTGCCACTAGGTGTCTCCCTACTTATCCAGAGCATATTTCCCCCCATCTCTTGCACAGACTTTGGATTCCTGCTGGCCTGGCAGAAGTCCAAAATCAGGAAATGCAGTCTGGAGTACTGGAGGGGTGTATGTGCAGCCTTAGCCAATCATAGCTCATCTCACACTGAACTGCTCTGGGCTGTGTGTAGCAGAGTGAGGGAGGAAGTTCTCTCCTGTATGGCTTCAGATGATGTCACGTCTGCTGGGGAACGCCCCTTCCTAGTCTGTGAATCTGACTAAGCAAAAAATACACAGCAATATCAAGATAGAAAAATAAAAAAAAATAAAAAATAAAGGCAGGGGGTGGTTTATCGTGATGGGGGCAGAGAATTGGGAGGGTTATAACATTTAACAAGACCATGACCGGTACTCATAGCCTCATTGACTATAATCGTAAATGGATGCTGATTAAAACAAAAAATAAAAAAAATAATAAAATGTGGCAGTTGATTCCAAAAAGCAAATTTTTAACACATTTTTTTTTTTCTGGCAAGTCAGCAGCTGCAAGGCAATTGTTTACCAGATCGCCAATCCTAGGGTTTAAGTCCAGCGCGCGCCGTCAGATGTGCGGCGGATAATTCAGGACAACGCGGCCCCAATTATCTCCTCACAGAACCAGCTGTGCTCCTGACTCACAGTCGGCTCTTCAGGTGCCGAGTGCAATAAAACCCACTGTAACCAGTCAAGATTATAGACGAGCGGCGGCCACTGATGATGATGACGATGATGAAGGGTTTCAGGGCGGCAGCTGGCGATGAAGTACATTTACCAGGTGGGCGCACGAGCAGAGGAATGAATATGTAGAAGAAATTAAAGTGCTGCCCCACCCCTTCTTTAAAAAAAAAAAAAATGGCAATGGCCTTTTTTCGATTTATTTTTATTTTTTTATTTTTTTACTGTCAACTCAGCTGTATTTTTTGGTAGGACAAGTTGTACTTCTTTAATAGCACCTTTTGATTTGTGGGGTAAAAATAGGGTTATCTGGTGGTAGGTTTTTAAATTGAATTAAATTTTTTTTTTTTTTTTTTAAGATGCCCAGTTTTTCTGCTTAAACCCCCCCCCCCCCAAAAAAAAAAAACAAAAAAAAAAAAAAAAAAACTTGCCTTACACATTCCCCACAGCGTCTCTGGTGCGATTTCCTTTCTGTTGCCTTGAGATTGTAGAGGGGTCCCGGACCCCCCCCCCCCCCCCAATAATCAGACATTTATCACTATACGTTGTGTTCCCCAGAGTGCCCATTTAATTGTTTGCATCCCACTTTTTTAACTACCTAGATGCTGCAGTCTATTTGGACAGTGGCATTTAAGGGGGTTTAAAAGTGTTTCCTTTGGAGAAGGAAAGGTCTTACCTGATCTGGTATAAGGCCTAGGACTCCAAACTGTGCCCCCCCCGGCTATTACAAAACTACAACTCCCAGCATGCCCGGACAGCCCTTGGCTGTCCGGGCATGCTGGAAGTTGTAGTTTTGCAACAACTGGTGGTCCTTAAAGGGGTACTACCGAGCTAACAACTTGTGACGTCACGCTCCGCCCCTCAATGTAAGTCTATGGCAGGGGGCGAGACAGCTGCCATAGACTTGCATTGAGAGGCGGAGCGTGATGTCACACAGGGGCGGAGCTGTGACGTCACGATCACCGGCCCCGTCATCAGACCCGGAGCGGATGTTCGCGGGGTGCTGCGTGCGAGATCAGGGGATAAGTTGCCTGATCCCGCCACTGGGGACCCCCGCGCGATCAGGCAACTTATCCCCTATCCTTTAGATAGGGGATAAGTTGTCAGCACGGTAGTACCCCCTTTAAAGGGGTACTCCCCTGGAAAACATTTTTTTTTTTAAATCAACTGGTGCCAGAAAGTTAAACAGATTTGTAAATTATTTCTATTAAAAAAAATCTTAATCCTTCCAGTACTTATCAGCTGCTGTATGCTTCACAGGAAGTTATTTTCTTTTTGAATTTCCTTTCTGTCTGACTACAGTGCTCTCTGCTGACACCTCTGTCCATTTTAGGAACTGTCCAGTCCAGAGCAGGAGCAAATCCCCATAGCAAACCTCTCCTGCTCTGGACAGTTCCTAAAATGGACAGAGGTGTCAGCAGAGAGCACTGTAGTCAGACAGAAAGAAAAGATTTTTTAATAGAAGTAATTTACAAATCTGTATAACTTTCTGGCACCAGTTGATTCAGGAGGACTACCCATTTAATTTGGAGACATGTAGTATAAGGTATATAGGTCCTGGTGTTCTGGCCAGTTGTCTGGTATAATCATTCAGCAGGTTCTAGAGTAGACTCTATGTCATACAACCTTCTTAAAGGGGTACTCCGGTGAAAACCTTTTTTTCTTTTAAATCAACTGGTGCCAGAAAGTTAAACAGATTTGTAAATTACTTCTATTAAAAAATCTTAATCCTTCCTGTGCTTATTAGCTGCTGAATACTACAGAGAAAATTCTTTTCTTTTTGGAATTCTCTCTGATGACATCATGAGCACAGTGCTCTTTGCTGACGTCATTATAATAATAATAACTCTTTATTTATTGTTGTCCTTAGCAGGATTTGAACCCATGGCCCCAGCACTGTAAGGCAGCAGTGCTAACCACTGAGCCACCATGTTGCCCTTAGCATACATCTGCTATGCATCTGCTATGCATGGTTGCTAAAAATGGACAGAGATGTCAGCAGAGAGCACTGTGCTCGTGATGTCATCAGTGTTCCAAAAATAAAGGAATTTCCTCTGTAGCATTCAGCAGCTAATAAGTACTGGAAGGAATAAGATTTTTTTAATAGAAATAATTTACAAATCTGTGCAAATTTCTGTCACCAGTTGATTTAAAAGAAAAAAGGTTTTCACCGGAGTACTCCTTTAATACATGATAATCCGTCAAATATTAAGGATGGCGCGGAAGGACCTCAAGTTTACATTAGGGAGTTCCAAGTTTTTATACGGTGTTCCCTACTGGGCTCTTATCTACTTGAGGAGATTGACTGACTATAAAGAACATCCCAATATGGGAGATCCGGTTTGTCATTACACACACAACACTAACACACACACAGCACACTAATTAAAATAAGAACTGTGTAATACCCAATATCCCCTGTGGGGGCACTGCAGGGGAATTGAACACTTGCTGACAGGTTTCCCCACAGATTATAGTTGATCACTGAGGAATCACCAGAAAAGAGTATATTATATTCATATATATATATATATATATATATATATATATATATATATATATATATATATATATATTTTTTTTTTTTTTTTTTTTTTAATTCTAAGGGCTTTGTTTTTTTTCCTATTCATAATATTGGTCCAGTATGTTGTTTGTACCCCCTCAGCTTCTTGCTGAGATATTTCCACACATTCCCTCATAGACGGCTGGCAGCAGCGGCGGCTCTGCGGGACTAATCTGATATGAAGTGTTGCGACTAATTGCACGATATGTTTAATTAATAACAGACACTTGCGATGGACCGGCAGCCGGACCCCCGGAATGATGAGAGAAAATGAACAAAGCAATAATTATAGAGCTGGCTCGGGGGGGGGGGGGGGGGGGAGAGTAGATTGGGGGGCACTCATCCTTACATGTGATCATAGCCCCCCCACTTTCCTTCTCTGTGATTAACCCCATCAGAGATGGTGGGGATAACTAATTTGGTAAAAAAAAAAGTTTAGGCACTTGCTATAGCAATGTTTTACAATTTTAAGATAGAAATTGTCCAGTGGTCTAGTATTGTAACCAGGTTTGGGTATCTGTCTATCTATCTATCTATCTATATCATATCTATTTATCTCATATCTATCTATATCATTATCTATTTCATATCTATCTCATATCTATCTATCTATCTATCTCATATCTATCTATCTATCTATCTATCTATCTCATATCTATCTATCTATCTCATATCTATCTATCTCATATCTATCTATCTCATATCTATCTATCTATCTATCTATCTATCTATCTATCTATCTCATATCTATCTATCTCATATCTATCTATCTATCTCATATCTATCTCATATCTATCTCATATCTATCTCATATCTATCTCATATCTATCTCATATCTATCTCATATCTATCTCATATCTATCTCATATCTATCTCATATCTATCTCATATCTATCTATCTATCTATCTATCTATCTATCTATCTCATATCTATCTATCTCATACCTATCTATCTCATACCTTTCTATCTATCTATCTATCTTCTATCTATCTCATATCTATATATCTCATATCTATCTTCTATCTATCTCATATCTATCTATCTACACAAAAATATAGAAGCAGCACACCACAGGTAGACTTCAAAGGAACGGTGAGTTTATTCCATGATGTGAGAGACTACATTTCTCCAGCCTCACTGGTGAGGCTGGAGAAACGTAGTCTCTCACATCATGGAATAAACTTACCGTTCCTTTGAAGTCTACCTGTGGTGTGCTGCTTCTATATTTTTGTGTGCATTGAGGAACCAGTGGACCGAGGTTCAGAATATGCGGGCACCCCGATTTCTTTTTTTCTATACATTTCTGTAGGTGCTGTTTTTATTTGATATCTATCTATCTATCTATCTCATATCTATCTATCTATCTCATATCTATCCATCTATCTATCTCATATCTATCTATCTATCTCATATCTATCTATCTATCTATCTCATATCTATCTATCTATCTCATACCTATCTATCTCATACCTTTCTAGGTATCTTTCTCATATCTATATATCTAAGGCCCCTTTCACACTACAGGAATCCTTCTTTTTTACTACCGTTATTTTACAATAATGGATGAAAAAAAGCCAGATACAATAACTGGTAATAACGGATGATAACTCATGACCATCATCCATTATTTTTGTGTTTTTTTTTCTTAACCTGTTGGGGATGGAGGGTGTACCTGTACTGCCTCTGTATTTCCGATCACCGCTTGCCGGTGGTGATCGGACCGGTATGACTGCTGATATCAATCAGCAGGCATCCCGTGGCAATGCCCAGGGGGGGGGGGTGGGGGGGGGGGGGTTTCCTGAGACACCCCCATGTCGGCAATCGCTGCAAATCGCCAGTCAATTCAGACTGGCGATTTGCGGCGATTCCGGACCAATTGGGTCACCGGGAAGATAAGAATGATCGGAGTTGTAGGAGACAGCTCCTACCATACTAAAGGATAGGAGCGAGGTGGCAGGGGTGCCACCTCCTCCTATCCCCTGCCATTGGTCGGTCAGGCTGACCGACCAATGGCAGTTGGGGGCGGGAGGGTTAAAGTTAATTTCCCCCTCTCTGCCCACCGATTGAAGTCCGGGCAGAGCTGGGGGAGCGTGGCCGGCTTACTGATCGGAGCGTTGTCGGCAGGGACGTCGGGCGGCTGGAAAGTGCGTCAGTGGAGGAGGTTGCAGTGAAGATCACTGGTAAGTGATCTTCACTATGGCCTTCCAAAAGTTGCAAAACTACAACTCCCAGCATGGCCAGACAGCCAAAGGCTGTCTGGGCATGCAGGGAGTTGTAGTTTGGCAACATCTGGAGGGCCACAGTTTGGAGACCACTGTGTAGTGGTCTCCAAACTATGGTCCTCCAGATGTTGCAAAACTACAACTTTGAGCATGACCTGGCTGTCTAGGCATGCTGGAAGTTGTAGTTCTGCAACATCTGAAGGGCCAGATATTGCAGAACTACACCGCCCAGCATCCCAAACTGTCTGGGCATGCTGGGAGTTGTAGTTTAGCAAAATCTGAAGTGGCACAGTTTGGAGACCACTATACAGTCTTACAAATTATGGAGGGATTTTTCTCTTTTTACCCTTTATGAAAAGGAAAAGTTACACTAACATGCTGGTGTTGTCCCATACTTTTCATTTTCACAAGAAAATTCCGTGTTACATTCCGTGAGAGGTGTAGTTTCCAAAATGGGGTCACATGTGGGAGGGTCAACTGTTCTGGCACCACGGGGGGCTTTGTAAATGCACATGGCCCCCGACTTCCATTCCAACCTAATTCTCTCTCCAAAAGCCCAATGGCGCTCCTTCTCTTCTGAGCATTGTAGTTCGCCCGCAGAGCACTTTATATCCACATACGAGGAATTTCTATACTCAGAAGAAATGGGGTTACAAATTTTTGGGGGCTTTTTCTCATGTTACAGCATTATAGTGTTAGCATTTTAGTGTTAAAAATCTAATTTTTCATTTTCACGTCCCAATTTAACGAAAGTTTGTCAATCACCTGTGGGGTATAAAGACTAAATGTACCCCTTGTTATCTTCCTTGAGGGTGTAGATTCCAAAATAGTATGCCATGTGTTTTTTTTTTTTCTGTTCTGGCATCATGGGAGCTTCCTTAATGTGACATGTCCCCAAAAACCATTTCAGCAAAATTCACTCCTTCAAAAAGCCATTGTCGCTCCTTCCATTCTGAGCCCTCTAGTGCACCCACAAAGCACTTTACATCCATAAGGTAGCTCCTTACTCGAGAGAAAACGAATTAAATTGTTGGGGGGGCCTTTTTATCTTTTACCCCTTGCAAAAATGAAAAAAAAAATGGGGCTACAATAACATGTTAGTGTAAAAAATTTAGATTTAGATTTTTCTCTATTTTGCTGCTATTCCTGTGAAACACCTAAAGGGTTAACAAGCTTTTTGAATGTCATTTTTGAATACTTTGAGGGGTGCAGTTTTCAAAATGGGGTCCATTATAGGGGATTTCCAACATAAAGACCCTCATATTCACTTCAAAACTTAACTGGTCCCGAAAAAAATCAGATTTAGAAATTTTCGTGAAAAATTGGAAAATTGCTGCTGAACTTTGCAGCCCTCTGATGTCTTCAAAAAAACATGTCAACTTTATGATGCAGACATAAAGTTAACAGATTGTATATGTGAATCAATATATAATTTCTGACATGTCCCTTTTCCTTACAAACAGAGAGCTTCAAAGTTAGAAAAATGCAAAACGTAAAAAAATTTCCAGAATTTTTGGAATTTTTTACAAAGAAATGACGTATTGACGAAAATTTTGTACTAGCATAAAGTAGAATATGTCACGAAAAAATAATCTCCAGAGTGAGATTGAGGTCTGATTTGAAAAAAAAATGCTCCTGTCCTTAGGGTCATAATGGGCTCCCTCCCCAAGGGTTTTTTTTTTTTACCCCTTGGGGAGGGAGCCCATTATGACCCTAAGGACAGGAGCATTTTTTTTCAAATCAACCTAAAATCAACCTGATATTGTTCATCCGTTATTACCAGTTACATCCGGTTTTTTTTTAAATCAGGTTTTAAAACCTTTTTTTGTAAAGCTGTGCATGCTCAGTACAAAAGAGCATGCTCAGTACAAAAAACGGATGTTAAAAAACCTGACAATAACTGATGAGAACGGATGGTTTTTTTTTGCTTGTTTTTTTTTTTTGTTTCCTGGAGACTTCCGTGTTAAATTTTAATGCCTGGTTTTTCACAATTTTTTCACCATTTTTCACCGTGTTTTGTGCCGGAAAAATAACTGACATTAGTAAAAACGGACATACCTGATGCAAAAGGATGTTGAAAAAATCCCATTGACATGTGTTACGCCGAGCGCTCCGGGTCCCTGCTCCTCCCTGGAGCGCTCGCGGCGTTTCTCTCTCTGCAGCGCCCCGGTCAGACCAGCTGATCGGGAGCGCTGCACTGACACTGCCGGCGGGGACGCGCCCGCTCGCGAATTGCATCCCTAGTCACTCACCTGTCCCGGCCCCCGGCTGTCATTTCCTGGCGCGCGCGGCTCCGCTCCTTAGGGCGCGCGCGCCAGCTCTCTAAGATTTAAAGGGCCAGTGCACCAATGCACTATATCACATCACTTCCCCTGCACTTCTCTGCCGGATCTTGTTGCCATTGTGCCAGTGAAAGCGTTTCCTTGTGTGTTCCTAGCCTGTGTTCCAGACCTCCTGCCGTTGCCCCTGACTACGATCCTTGCTGCCTGCCCTGACCTTCTGCTACGTCCGACCTTGCTCTTGTCTACTCCCTTGTACCGCGCCTATCTTCAGCAGTCAGAGAGGTTGAGCCGTTGCCGGTGGATACGACCTGGTTGCTACCGCCGCTGCAAGACCATCCCGCTTTGCGGCGGGCTCTGGTGAATACCAGTAGCAACTTAGAACCGGTCCACCGACACGGTCCACGCCAATCCCTCTCTGGCACAGAGGATCCACCTCCAGCCTGCCGAATCGTGACAACATGAATGGGATTTTTTGTCGGCCGTTTTCAGAACTTTTTGCCGGGAGTAATAATGGAGGTTTCTTACAGGATTTTTTACCGATTTTTTTTTTTTACTGGATAGTGTCAAAGGGGCCTAATCTATCTATCTGTAATGTATGTAGACCCGTATACGCTCCCCTCCTGACCTCCCTTACTCAGCAGTATGGCGCTCTGCACTCTGTTTCCAGGTCTCTTCTGTCTGAAGAGGAAATGAGGGCTTTGTTTTTGGGCAGTCTGTCAGCAGGAGCGCAGAGTCCACTCAGCACTTTCCTTCCTGTTCTTCCTTCACTTAGAGGGTTAACGAAAAAAAAAAAAAAAAACATCAGCCGGTTACTGCAGAAGATTCGCCTGAAACAACATTTCTAGTAAGAGGCGATACATTGTTTTTTTTGGGAAATCCAAACATTAAACCAAACTCTGACCCATTGTTTTCTGTGTTTGAAATCCCCTGATCCCGAAATCCAAATAATGTGCAGAGTTACTATGAAAATATTCCCGCCGGTGTCTGCAAACACAGGACAAGTCAGCAGAATGGCGTCCAACAACAACAACACCCAACAAGGCCGCGTCTGCTCCAGTGTAGTGTCATCCAAAGATATCATGTAACAACAACAAACAATGTAAAATAACACAATAGGCAACGTGGAACACTCAACTGTGCTGTCATCCTATGCAACTATGTGCAGGGGCTACCGGGAAATTAAAATGTTAGCCTTTTTTCTTTTTCTATTTAGTTTTTACTTTATTTTTATTTTTTTTTATGTATTTCTATTTTCTTTCTTTTTATATTCTCTATTTTTCTAAGCTTTATTT
Organism: Hyla sarda; assembly: GCF_029499605.1. Lineage (NCBI taxonomy): Eukaryota > Metazoa > Chordata > Amphibia > Anura > Hylidae > Hyla > Hyla sarda. The sequence continues at coordinate 293,096,337 of NC_079194.1, forward strand.
TTAACAATTTTTAATTTCTAGTTTTTATATTTCAATTTTTTTTTTTTTATATTTCCTTTTTTAATTTTTTTTTACTTTTTAACTACATTTTTATTTCTATTTTTATATTGCCATATTTTTTTTAACTTTAATTTTAACTATTTTAATATTTTTTAATTTCTATTTTTAACTTTATTTTAAACTATATATTTTTTTTTTATATTTAGATATTTTTTTACTTTATTTTTAAAAATTTTCACTTCTACTTTTTGTTTCTATTTAATTTTTTTAACTATTTTTAATTTCTATATATATATATTTTTTTTTTCTCACTTCATTTTTAACTATTTCTATTTTCATATTTATATATTTTTTACTTTATTTTAACTATTTTGTTTTCTATTTTTATATTCACTTTTTATACTTTTTTTTACTTTATTTTAACTTTTTTTTAATATATAATATATTCTTGTTGCATTGTGTATGAAGCTGAAAATATACTGAAAAGGCAGAATTTATACACTGTTATGTCTAGTGTAGCTCCTTAGGGCACTAAGCATGGCCTTATGCAGTGTTTCCCAACGAGTGTGCCTCCAGCTGTTGCAAAACTACAACTCCCAGCATGCCCGGACAGCCAAAGGCTGTCTGGGTATGCTGAGAGTTGTCGTTTTGCAACAGCTGAAAGCACTGACCTAAGAATTCACATAGTTCAGGGTGGGCAGACCCAGTTAGTGTTTGAGAACTTATTTTCTGGCAATGAACCATGGGGAAAAAAGTATGCAAATTATCTCTCCTTTAGAAGGAAGACACCAGACTCATACAATGAAATCTAGAGTTTGCTCCAAAATGAGGAGTCACCCTGATTACTAGGTGTCAGCAGAGAGCATTGTGATTAGACTGGAAAGAACTACACAACTTCCTCTGTAGTATACAGCAGCTGATAAGTACTGGAAGGATTAAGATTTTTAAATAGTTAATTTACAAATCTGTTTAACTTTGTGGCTCCAGTTGATTTAAAAAAATGTTTTTTTTTTCCCCCACCAGAGTACCCTTTTATTCCTTCTGTACTTATCAGCTGCTCCAGAGGAAGTTGTGTAGTTCTTGTCAGTCTGACCACAGTGCTTTCTGCTGACACCTCTGTCCATGTCAGGAACTGTCCAGAGTAGGAGCAAATCCTCCTTAGTGAATGGACAGTTCCTGACATGGACAGAGGTGTCAGCAGAGAGCCCTGTGGTCAGACCGGAAAGAAGTACACAACTTCCTCTGGAGAATACAGCAGCTGATAAGTACTGGAAGGATTAAGATTATTAAATAGAAGTAATTTACAAATCTGTATAACTTTCTGTCACCTGGTGATTTAAAAATTTATTTTTCCCCCGGAGTACCCCTTTAAACAAAACGATCGGAGAGTAAAGTAACCCTTTATTTTGTCAGCTCGCCCACATCTAAACCTGTTACTTGGACTGTAGATAGGCGGCAGTTCTGTAGTCTGATATTGACTTTACCCATCCCCCCCAATGGTGAACAATTTCCATCTGTTCTATGGACTTACAATGGTGAATCTGGCCTCAACACCTATAGGGTATGCGCCATTCCTGGCACCACATCAGACACTGGTCTCTGTCCCAGCACTTGGCATCAAATGAAAACCAAATAATGATTACAAGACTGGGATGGGATTGTACATGGGAATTCATTGGGGAGAATCTTCGTGTTGGCAGAGAACGTTCCACCATCTGTTGTTGGATGGAACGTCTGGAACAAACCTCTCTACATAATATCTAATCAAGTTCTTGGATGGTTGAGTTGAACCATTGGTGGCCAACTGGATGGCTGTAGGTTCCCACATGGTCCCCGTGCCAACGTGGGAAAACTCTACTTGGCATGGACCTCTGATGTTTCGAGGACAGTGAAGACTTCCCCAGTCAAAAGCCTGTCTAGATATTCCACCATGGCCGCTCTACTCGATAATAACACATATTTGTCATTCAGAAGTCTAAAAAAGCTGGGTGATGACCACTGTGGGATTTGTAGTTGCTTGTCACCTAAACTCTCACAGACATAGATACAATTAAAGCGGTATTCCAGGAAAAAACTATGTTTTATTTATAAACTGGCTCCAGAAAGTTAAACAGATTTGTAAATTACTTCTATTAAAAAAATCTTAATCCTTTCAGTATTTATGAGCTGCTAAAGTTGAGTTGTTCTTTTCTGTTTAAGTGCTCTCTGATGACACTCGTCTCGGGAGCTATCCAGAGTAGAAGCAAATTCCCATAGCAAACCTCTTCTACTCTGGACAGTTCCTGAGACAAGCAGAGATGTCAGCAGAGAGCACTGTTTCCAGACAGATAACAACAACTCAACTTCAGCAGCTGATAATTATTGGAAGGATTAAGATTTTTTTAATAGAAGTAATTTACAAATCTGTTTAACTTTCTGGAGCCAGTTGATCTAAAAAAAAAAAAAGTTTTTTCCTGGAATACCCCTTTAAAGGACAAGTATGATGGGGAAAAAACGTATCCCCTATCCTTGTGGATAGGGGACAAGTTTTAGACCGTGGAGAGTCCGGGCGCTGGGGTCCCCCGCGATCTCCTGTTTGGAGCCCTGGCTCTCCTTCACAGTGGCGCGTCACGAACCCTGTGCAAAGCGGGGGCCGCCATGCCCTCTCCATATAGCTATTTTTTATTTATTTATTTATTTATTTTTTTTTATATAGCTATATCGTTCGGCAATCTTCTGCTCTCGCATAGACCTATATGGAGGGCTGTGACGGCCCCTGCTTCGGGCAGGGATATTGACTCGCCACTGTGCAGGAGAGTCGGGGGTCCGAACAGGAGATCGCGGGAAGCCCCAGCACTCCCCGAAGGATAGGGGATAGTTTTTTTTTTACCATGATTATTGTCCTTTAAGAACAGATTCAGTAGAATGTGATTGTATCAATCTGAAAAAGGACAACTCAAGACTATATAGGTGACCTAGATGTTCCTTGGCTTCCAGACACCTACTTAATTCTGGGGGTGTCCTATCTCCCACAGAGTTTGATGGGGTGTTCTTCTTTCCCAATATTAGATTAAAGCCCAAGGGTAGGAGTCCAATTTGGTCCATTGGTCAAATACCGGCCTCTTGCAAACCAGATAGTGCTTCGGGATTGTATAAACTATAGCTGTACCAACATAGCAGAGAGATTAAAGGGGTACTCCACAGCCCCAGCGTATGGAAAATTTTGTTCCGAACGCTGGGTGCGGGCTGCAGGGGTCGTGACATCACGCCCCTTATGACGTCACGCCACGCCCCTCAATGCAAGTCTATGGGAGGGGGCGTGGCAGCCGCCACGCCCCCTCCCATAGACTTGCATTGAGGGGGCGTGGTGTGATGTCCCGAGAGGTGTGGCCATGACGTCACGCACCCAGCATTCTGTACAAAATGTTCCGAATGCTGGGGCAGTGGAGTACCCCTTTAAATAGATTGTTTCTGCACCAGGGCTAACAGAGTACAATGTAATCTACTCCTCCAGCATCTTTTTGCCTGAACTGGAAGATGATCGGTGGCCCATCAGCTGCAGGTTCTTAAAGGGGTTACCCTAAATTTCTAAAGGTTCAAAGAACTTGGAACTTGGCTATCTATGGAAGTCCTATAGACTGTACATAGCTCTGCCGCGCCACTCACTCGGGGACAAGGGACCAATACTAGTGATCAATGGAAGTTTCGGCAGTTGGACCGCCACCGGTCACCTAGATCTCATCTACCTTGTGTAACAAATTCACTTGTCCACACTTTTGTCCTCTCTCTGTCTCAGTTGATGCTGGGCGGCATCTCAGATAGCCATGGCAATGGCCCTGGGAGTCGCTCATCATGCCCGTTAGTTATCTGTATACCTGTTTTGTGTTATTTGGCTTGTTCCTGGTTAACCCCTTGTTTGCTGTGTGGGTACTGCTTTGACTGCTTGTTACTGACCCTGACGGCCTGACACATCTGATGCCCCAGCACTTAGTCCAGCACAGGGGCCGTCACCTAGTTGGGGCCACCATTTTAGAGCAGATTGTCCAAGTAGGTAGGGGCAGTGGTTTGGGCGAGTTCTAGGTCTGCACTGATTCCCAACCCAGGCATAGGGATCTCCACTTACCTCCTTGGGCTAGACACAGTGAAGTACAGCACAAAATGTTGGCTACATTAAAGGGGTATTCCGCCCCTAGACATCTTATCCCTTATCCAAAGGATAGGGGATAAGATGTCTGATCGGTGGGGTCCTGTCGTTGGGAACCCCCGCGATCTTGTCTGCGTCACCCCAGACACCCGGTGCACGGAACGGTGCCAGATGACTTGCAATGCCGGGCAGAGGCTCGTGACATCACAGTCACGGCTCCACTCGTGACGTCACGGCCATGCCCCCTCAATGCAAGTCAATGGGAGGGGGCGTGACGGCCGTCACGCCCCCTCCCGTTGACTTGCATTGAGGGGGCGTGGCCGTGACGTCACGAGCCTCCAGCGCTGCACCCGATGCTCTAAACGAACGCTGGTTGCAGCAGGGAGATCGCGGTGGTCCCCAGCAGCAGGGGGCCCCGCGATCAGACATCTTACCCCCTATCCAAAGGATAAGAAGTCTAGGGGCGGAGTACCCCTTTTAGGTATCGCATCCAACCTGATTCTTCCAATCATGAGAGATCAGTTCATACTGCATCATTTTTGACCATTTCAAAGATTTTAAAGGACAACATTTGTGACCTATTGTTTCAATGCATTTAAAAAATAAATAAATAATAAAAAATAAAAAAAAGTAGCCGCTATTTTGTGTATACAGCTCCAATGCAGAACTATGTGAGCTCGAGATGACTGCATCTATCTTATTTTTTGGACTTTCTATTTTTTTTTTTTTTTTGCAGAGGATTCTGGGTAACCCAGAGGTAGATTGAGCACAGACTTCCTTGGCATCTACCTACCTGATTCTAGTGATTGACAGAATTCCCTGCGGGGGTCATTAATGCCTCGGCCATGCTGGAGAGGGGTTCTCAGTCATTTGAAATTCTCCGAGTTGTGTCTTTCCCTTTGTGGGACTAATTTATCTATTGTTTCAGGCAGGGGCGGACTGACCAGCGGCAGAGCGTTGCAGGGGCCCTTGTTTTTTTTGGTCCAGGGACCCCGAGTGTTGTCAGTCCGCCCTTGTACAGGCGAGTACCCCCTGCCCCCGCCCGCTGGTAGGAGAGACGCCTCGGTGGGCTACAGTCTCTCTCCCTGTAAAGTCTCCAGGTTAATGCTGTTCCTGGAAGTTTTTTGGAAATCTAATTACGTGTTCCTTTTCATTGTTCTGCTGGTAGAGATGATACTGCCATACAGGGTAATGTTAGCTTTTTACTGGCAGAATCTACTCCATGCTTTATCCAAAATCTGGAATACACAGAAATTGCGCTGCATTTTTGTAAAGAGAGATTTATTATTAAATACGGTAAGCACTCCAGTTTTTCTCCCTCATATCATGAACACTCACCATCACTAGTCCTGCAGCGCCATCTGTTTCATTCCAGCACAGCTTCATCCATGCTTTTTAATATTGCAACTGGGTTATGTGTTCCCCAGTCTGACCCACACAAAAGGACAGTGCTTAAAGGGGAACTCTGGTACTTAACTTATTCCCTATCCATAAGATAGGGGATAAGTGTCTGACTGCTGCTACTATAATATAGTAGTTATACACCTTCCCTCCAGTTCTATCTGTATACTGCTGCTGTTATCTCCATGGTATCAGGATATATATATATATTGGATATATACCTCCCCTCTAGCTCTCTGTATATTGCTGCAGCTATCACTTTGAGATCAGGATATATAATAGTTATACACCTCCCCTACAGCTCGATCTGTATACTGCTTCTGTTATCTCTATGGTATCAGGATATATAGTAGATATACACCTCCCCTCCAGTTCTATCTGTATGCTGCTGCTATCTCTATGGGATCAGGATATGTAGTAGTAATACACCTCCCCTACAGCTCTATCTGTATACTGCTTCTGTTATCTCTATGGTATCAGGATATATAGTAGATATACACCTCCCCTCCAGCTCTATCTGTATACTGCTGCTATCTCTATGGGATCAGGATATGTAGTAGTAATACACCTCCCCTACAGCTCTATCTGTATACTGCTTCTGTTATCTCTATGGTATCAGGATATGTAGTAGATGTATACCTCCCCTCCAGCTCTATCTGTATGGAATCAGTATATATAGTATACACCTCCCCTCCAGCTCTATCTGTATACTGCTGCTATCTCTATGGGATCAGGATATATATAGTATACACCTCCCCTCCAGCTTTATCTGTATACTGCTGCAGATATCACTTTGAGATCAGGATATATAGTAGTTATACACTTTCCCTCCAGCTCTATCTGTATACTGCTGCTGCTATTTCTATGAGCTCAGAATATATAGTAGTTCTACATCTCCCCTCCCACTCTATCTGTATACTGCTGGTGACATGTATATAGTATTTATACACAGCCCCTAAGACTGTGTTCACACACAGGATTTTTTTGCTGCTTTTTTTTTTTAATCCTGTTTTTGTGCTATTTTATCACAAATATGCAAACCATGATAAAAAAAACCTCCCGTTCTGACACAATAAACACCGGAAGGTTTTGGAGCGTCAGACTGGTGATCACATGACCCAGTTCATAGATGCATAGATGCAGGCGTACTGGAGTAAAACAAATAACCCTGTATGACTAGTGATAGTGTGCATGATATGGGTTAAAATAGTGGTCTCAAAGTGTGGCCCTCCAGATGTTGCAAAACTTCAACTCCCAGCATGCCCGGACAGCCAACGGCTGTCCGGGCATGCTGGGAGTTGAAGTTTTGCAACATCTGGAGGGCCACACTTTGAGACCACTGGGTTCAAAGAAGGGCTTTCTTGTTCACCTGCAGTCCTATGTAAATTTAATGTTGTCATTAGTGTTGAGCGGCATAGGCCATATTCGAATTCGCGAATATTCGCGAATATATGGACGAATATTCGTCATATTCGCGAGTATTCGCATATTCGTAATGTTCTCGTTTTATTTTCACATATGCGAATATTCGCGTGCGCGAAAATTTACATATACAAAATTAACACAAACGAAAATTCGCATATGCGGAAATTCTTATATGCACATTTTCGCATATGCGAAAATTCGCGCACCAGTCTCACACAGTAGTATTAGAGCCTTCTTACACCACATAAGCTGGAAGCAGAGAGGGATGATCACTGTGATGTGTACTGTGAAAAAAAAAAGAATATTCGTAATTACGAATATATAGTGCTATATTCGCGAATATGCGATATTCGCGAATAAAATTCGAATTGCGAATATTCGCGAGCAACACTAGTTGTCATGTGGCAGGGTTTATTGTGGCATGACAAAGTCAGCTCTGCTACATGTGGAAAAGCTCATCTCTGCCAAACTTTTGCGCGTTACGGTTTGTGTGCGAGATTGCACTAGGGAGGGAGAAAGTAACAGGCGGATGCTTATTGTCCTTCTTCCGCTGGAGAGAATAGAATTCCTATGGAAGGTTGTATCTCAGCGGGGTTCTGTAACTTGGGGAGGGGGCTGCTTCTCAGTGAGAGGAGGCAGAGCTGTCATCAGGTCCTAGGAAAAGGCTCAGCAGAACATCTTTGTTGTGTTTCCAAATCCTCCACCCCTCCAGCTTCGGAAGGTGGCATAATCACCGATCTGGCACCAAGAGTATGGCGGTAACACTCGCTCTGGCAATGAGTGCCTGGTCCGCGTCCAGGCTAAGTGCTGGGTGGGGTACAGGAAAGGGGGGGCTTTAGTAGTGTAAAAAAAAATAAAAAAAAATAAATAAAAATCCCCAAAATTTCCAGTACGGGTTATATCTGTTTCTAAAAAAAAAAAAAAACAATGTGGCCTTTATTACAACTTTTATAGGTTTTCCCAACTTCCCGAAATTCCCGAAGAGTGTATACATACATACTCTAATATACAGTATGCCAGATATATATATATATATATATATATATATATATATATATATATATGTATATAATATAGGCTATTAGATAAAAATGTAGAGGTTCTTGTGTATTCCATTTGCTTACCCTGTTTCAGCTCATGTGGCAGGCATGGGGGTTTTCAGCCATACTGATTGCAATTCCATCTCTTAAAGGGGTATTCCAGGAAAAAACTTTATTTATTTATATTTTTTTTTTACATCAACTGTCTCCAGAAAGTTAAACAGATTTGTAAATTACTTCTATAAATAAAAAAAAAAAAAAAAAAAAAAATCTTAATCCTTCCAATAATTATCAGCTGCTGAAGTTGAGTTGTTGTTTTCGGTCTGGCAACAGTGCTCTCTGCTGACACCTCTGCTTGTCTCGGGAACTGCACAGAGTAGAAGAGGTTTGCTATGGGGATTTGCTTCTAAACTGGGCGGTCATCAGAGAGGACTTAGACAGAAAAGGACAACTCAACTTCAGCAGCTCATAAGTACTGAAAGGATTAAGATTTTTGTAATAAAAGTAATTTACAAATCTGTTTAACTTTCTGGAGCCAGTTGATATATATAAAAAAAGTTTTTTCCTGCATAACCCCTTTAAAATGATTCCCTAATGCTGCCTACATTTCCCATGAATCCTCTCCGGCTGTGGTGTTTGATCACTACACCTGGTTATCTAATTAGGCTGCTGTTGCTGGAGGTCACCCAGGTGAACTGATTAGACTCGCAAGTGGGTGCCAGTTCACATGATGTGCAGTTTTGATGTGTGTTCCAAGTGCGTGTTGATTGAGGCTAGGTTCACACGGGCAGATTACCTGCGGAATTTCCGCAGCGTATTTGCTACATTAAATATCCGCAGCAGATTTTGCTACCATGGGCTTCCGTGGGTCAGCAGAAAATCCGCAATACAGGCAGATTTTCAGATTTTCAGTCGGACCCATTGAAGTCAATGGTAGCCAAATCCGCTGCGGATATTTTCTGCAGCAAATACGCTTCGGAAATTATATATATATATATCCATCCTGATCCCATAGAAATAGCAGCAGCAGTATACAGATAGAGTGGGAGGGGAGGTGTATAACCACTATACAGTATATATATCCTGATCCTATAGAAATAGCAGCAGTATTCAGATAGAGCTGGAGGGGAGATGTATAACTACTATCTATATCCTGATACCATAGAGATAACAGCAGCAGTATACAGATAGAGCTGAATGGGAAGGATCTTTAAGTTGCTGGGAGGGATCGGATAGGTGATGATGTCATCCTGTAGTTCACAAGGAAGTCAGCTGACCCAGGACTGACCACTTCCTCTGACACATTGTGGTTTTCTGTGGGTCAGACTGTGATCACATGACCCAGTTACAATAATGAAATACATGGATGCTGGAATAAAAAAAGCTGGAGCTGAGTAAATCCAGTTGCCTCTTCTACTTCACTGTGGAGCCAGTTGGATCCGGGATGAGCGGATCAGATGACTCTTCGCTCTTCATGCAGCTGCTGGATCCCATTCTCTGCTCTTCTTTGTATTCTTAGTAATTATTGTCAGATTTTTCAGATCCGGGAATATTATTGTCAGACGCTCCAAGAAATTTGAAATTTGACCATTTGTGGATTTTTTTGGCTTCAGTTTTGCCGGAGTTTCTGCCGGAGTAAAGATGGATCTCCACATACACATGCATGCTGGACGTGGCTGAGCACGCATGTATTATTAATGACAAGAAGGGAGAAAGCCGCTGCCAGACATCTACGCTTCTTATTTCCCCAAGGCCAAGAGGTCTCTTTTCTGGTATCTGCTTTTGGGATAAAGTTGGGAAACCCCCCTACACATAAGATACTTGGTCAGTCCTATATAATTTGCATGGACAGCCTTAGATCTCAAGGGTACACGGGCCCCTCCTCCCCACTCATGGCTGTAATTCTCCTCCATTTTTGTGGTCCTCGTTCCTTTTGTAGAAGACAAGTGAGGACTGACCCTTTGTCCAAAGTTGCTTGTGGATGTGCTCAGACCGGCCATGTGAAAAACTTGGGGGTTGAGTCATCCTAAATCGGGACCCCCAACTATCTTGTTGAAACTTCTAGCATATTTAAGGGCTACTACTTTATTCTAGAGGGCTTCCTCTGGCCATACGCATTAGATCAGTATTCCCAAGCAATGTGCCTCCAGCTGTTGCAAATCTACAACCCCCAGCATGCCTTGACAGCTTTGTGAACGTTGATAATTCTTAAGGACTATTTCTTTATTCTTGAGGGCTATCTCTTGCCATACGCATTAGACCAGTATATTCCAAAAAATTTACCTCCAGCTGTTGCTAAACTACAACTCCCAGCATGCCTGGACAGCCTTGGGAACTTCTAGCATTCTTGAGTACTACTTAGAGATTCCTTGGAACTTCTAGCATTTTGAGGGCTACTACTTCTTTATTCTTGGGGCTCCCTCTGGCCATATGTGTTAGACCAGTATTTAAAAAAAAAAAAAAAAAAAAAAAAGGGCCTCCAGCTGTTGCAAAACTACAACCCCCAGCATGCCTGGACAACCTTTAGAACTTCTAACATTCTTGAGGACTACTTGCAGATTACTTGGAACTTCTAGCATTCTCAAGGGCTTCTACTTCTTTATTCTTGAGGGCTACTTCTGACCATACGAATTAGACCAGTGTTTCCCAACCAAAGTGCCTCCAGCTGTTGAAGAACTACATCTCCTAGCATGGCCGTACAACTTTGGTAACTTCTATAATTCTTGAGGGCTTCTTCTTTATTCTTGAAGGCTACTTCTTTATTCTTGAGGGCTACTTCTGGCCATACGAGTTAGACCAGTATTTCCCAACCAAAGTGCCTTCAGCTGTTGCAAACCTACAACTGTCCAGAGCAGCATATGTTTGCTATGGGGATTTTCTCCTACTCTGGACAGTTCTTAAAATGGACAGAGGTGTCAGCAGAGAGCACTCTGGTCATGATGTCAGCAGAGAGCTCTGTGTTCCAAAAAGAAAAGAATTTCCTCCGTAGTATTCAGCAGCTAATAAGTACTGGAAGGATTAAACATTTTTAATAGAAGTAATTTACAAATCTGTTTAACTTTCTGGCACCAGTTGATAAAAATAAAAATAAAAAAAATAAAAACTGTTTTGCACCGGAGTACCCCTTTAAATGTCTTGAGACTTGCTGGCAACATTATGTTGGACACAGATCTTATTTGTTATCCAGAGCGTCTGCCCCCCCTCCCCCCATTCTTCTGATAAGACAATTGAGAGCGGATTGTGCATCCAAGGAGATATATATAGCTGTGATTTCTGTTTACACATTATTGTCCTGGAATTGTTTCAGGATAAGATACAGGGAAATATCAGCCATTAATGTGCCCCAAAGGGGTCCGGTACAGGAATGCTCATAAGAGGGTTGGGGGTAGGTGTAGCGTGATCTGAACGTGTTCGTAGGGAAAATATCTCTAAACTGTCACCTTTAAAAGACAGGAATTGACAAATCAAAATGAACAAAATTCTGCGAAAAGTAGGTTTTTAGTGTTTCTTTTATTGTTACATTTGAAATCCTGGCTGCCTGGAGTCACCACTAGAGGGAGCATAAGAGCTGACTGCAGTCTGTTTATACATTAAACGTAGTGATAAATCTGTATACAACAAGCTTAGAAGTTTTTTATATATATGTCTTTGAAGGGGATATTGAGCTCTGTTATAGGAAATCAGAGCTCTGACCCCTATAAAGATATAGGAAGAAATGAATAAGCACAGAATTTAGGCTAGATCTAGATTAAAATATAAAAGAAAAACAATGATTTGCAAAGGGAGAAGTATAGAAGAACATTGTATTTTTGACTTCCACCTTCCATGGAACCTTAAAGGGGTACTCTGCCCCTAGACATTTTATCCCCTATCCAAAGCATAGGGGATAAGATGTCTGATCGTGGGTGTCCCGCTCCTGGGAACCCCCACGATCTCGGCTGCGACACTCCAGACATCTGGTGCATGGAGCAAACTTCTCTCCAATTTGGATGACTGGCGATGCGGGGCGGAGGCTCGTGACATTGCGGCCACACCCGTGACGTCACGAGCCTCCAGCGCTGCACTCGACGCTCTAAACAAACGCCCGGTGCAGGAAGGAGATTGTGGGGGTCCTTTGAATAGGGGATAAGATGTCTAGGGGGGTAGTACCCCTATAAGGATGTAGGGCTCAAGCACCGTGTGTATGGAACCTAAAGCTGACCAAGCCCACCAATTTTAGCGGGATTGAGTAATGATGTAATGTATATGGAAGGCTCCTAACTCTCCCCACCATGGCAGAGGTTGGATTTTATTTAGGCAAATCCTATTATTCTTGGGAAATTCACCTGAGGTTACGGCTTTCTCCTCTCTCCCCATTAAGAATACATGCACGCTCAGCAGAGCTGGGCATGTATGTGTATGTGGGAATCAGAAGAGATTGCTGTCAGATGAAGGAGTAGTGTGACTACTATGGCAAATGTATGGCTTAATGTATCTTAACTCCAACGTTGAAGCATTCCAGTGCTTGAGTTTTTTGCAACATTGTATCTCTTCAATATTGTAGCACTCTAACACATTACTATTCCAACTTTGTAACACTCTAACATTCTTACACTTTATCTTCCCAACCTTGTAGCACTTTAGTCATCTTTCATTTTACAATACAATGTTGTAACACTTTAATATTCCTAGATTTACCATTTTAACTTTTTAGCACTCAAGCATTCTAACATTTTACCATCCAACTTTATAGTACTCAAACATTCTTACACCTTACTAAATTAACTTTGTAGAACTCTAGCACTCTTACACTTTTTAGTTTTCTTTGTAGCACTTTAGCATTTTTATTCAACACCTTTCCAACTTTGTATCACCCTAGTATCCTTAGACCTTACCATCCAACTTTGTAGCACTCTAACATTCTAACATTTCACCACTCAGCTGTGTAGCACTCTAGCATTCTTACACTTTTTTTTTTGTATTTTAACTTTTCAACTCTCTGGCATTCTGATATTTTACCATCCAACTTAGTAGCACTCCGGCATTCTTACACTTTACCTTTACAACTTTGTAGCATTCTGCAATTCTTAAACTTTTTCACCCACTTTGTAGCACTTTAGTCATACATTTCCCCATCCAACTGTGTAGCGCTCTAGCATTCTAACATTTTACTATCCAACTGCGGAGCACTCTAGCGTTCTTACACTTTACCTTCCCAACTTTGTAGCACTCTAGCATTATTATTTTCTACCATCCAATTTTGTAGCACTCTGTAGCATTCTAACATTTTACCATCCCTCTTTGTATTACCATCTACCATCCTAACACTTTACCATTCCAACTTTGTGGCACTCTAGCATTATACTGTTCCATCCAACTTTCTGGCACTCTTGCATTCTTACACATTACATTTCCTTTGTAGCACTCTAGCATTCTTATACTGTACCATCCAACTTTGTAGCACTCTAGCATTCTTATACTGTAGCATCCAACTTTGTAGCACTCTAGCATTCTTATGCTGTACCATCCATCTTTGTGGCACTCTAGCATTCTTATACTGTGCCATCCAACTTTGTGGCACTCTAGCATTCTTACACATTACCTTTCCTTTTTAGCACTCTAGCATTCTTATACTTTACTATTCCAAATTTGAAGCACTCTAGCGCTTTTATTCTTTACCTTTTCTTTATAGCACTCTAGCATTCTTACAGTTTGGGGGGTATTTATCATTTTTACCTGTTGTCGTTTTTTTTTTTTTTTTTTTTTACCTGTTTTTTTTTTTCATCTACCATCCTTACACTTTACCTTTAAACTTTGTAGCACTCTTCATTTCAACTTTTTAGCACTCCAGTCATAGCTTTCACCATCCAACATTCTAGCACTCCAGCATTCTTACACTTTATTGTTGCTTTGTAGCACTCTAGCTCTCCTGCACTCTAAGGGTATGTTCACACTTCGGAATTCCTGTGGAATTCCGCTCACGGAATTCCGTAAGTGAAATTCCGCACGGTGAACGTTAGCATCTGTGTGAATGGATCTTCCGCAAGACCCGTTCACACTGCGGAATTGTTCTGCGCAAAGAAAGAACATGTTCATTCTTTGCGTGGAAGTCCGCGAGCACTGCCTAGCCATCAATGGTGGTGGCGCAGTGCCGCGCGGTCCTACCGCCGCCACTGGCTGCCAGGCTGAATCGCCGCTCGCTGAATTCCGCGTGCAGTACAGTCTCATATACGTTTTCAATGTGAAAACCGCACGGAACCGTATTGAAAACCTTATGCATTGACTCTCTATTGAGAACTGTATGCCAAACGATGCATCCGGTTGCATCCGTTTTGCGTCTTGTGCGGTTTTGGCCCTTTATTTTTCCCATACCCAAAACCATAGCCTACCACGGTTTTTGGTCCGGGTGAAAAACCGTATTAAACCGTATGTTTTTTTTTTTTTTTATAAACATGGGAGTCAATGGGAACCGTACAGAACTGTATGTGCATACGGTTCCATCCAGTTTTTGACTTAATACAGTTTTATTTTTTGGGAATTTCAATCAAACAAGTGAAACTTTATTTATAATGGAATGAAATTTTTAAAAACGTATACCTTTTTTTCTTAAAAAACTAATGCAACCGGACATGATTTTATCAAACCGTATATGGGTTAAAATGTGTACATGTTTTGATACAGTTTGATACCGTTTTGTGGTGTACATGCAGCCTAACTCTCTGCTATTCTCTCCAGCGCTCATGACCTCATTCTGGCACCTTTTTTATATTTTATAACTGGTATGTTGTCTCTACGTTTTTCCTTCCATATGGGTTTCTTTTCCAGTCCTGAAACATCTATAAAATTGTCTCTGCATTTTCTAACTTGGCCCCATTATATGTCACAGCCAGTGGATGTTTCTGTAGGTTGCGCGCGCGAATCCAGCGATGGTGGCGGCGGCTCCCGTCCTGAGATAATTGTGCGCAGCTGTCCTGAGATAATGGTGGCTTCACCCCGGAGCTCGCCGCGCTCGTCTCTCATTACGACCTTGTCATTGTTTAAAAGCGAGAGTGGAGCCCATGAGCGCACCGGCGAGAGCTCCCCGCAGCTGTCTCTTCTCCGTCACCTGTCATTGCTCTCACACGTGGACTGTTCCCTGCTCAATAATATCACATTACAGCCCCCCCAACTAATGTTTTTCAGTCGATGTATAAAGATGTAACCATCTGCAGGGACCCCAGGATTCCGCCACTACTGGGAATACGCCCAATGTTGTTCTTTCTAGGATGGTTAAGTCTTCAACGGGAAGTATCTCCTCTCTAAGAAAACAAGGTTATTTCGGTAGATTATAAAGGTTTCACGCTCAACGTCGGAAGACCAATGGTCTCCGAACTGTGGACTTCTAGATGTTGCAAAACTACAACTCCTAGCATGCTCGGACAGCCGTTGGCTGTCCCGGCATGCTAGGGGTTGTAGTTTTGCAACATCTGTAGGTTCACATAGACTCCACTGTGGGATGAAGACGTTGAACCTGTGAAGACGACGTAGTTGTGACCATGTCCATCGCCTGAAGCCATGGCTGCCTGTAAACCATCACAATATAACAAGGCTGGACAAGTCTCAAGGCCAGATGGCCGACGCGCCTAGAACTTTATTGCTGGCCTATGACTATTTGGATTGTCGTCTTTGAAAGTGATAAAATAATCCACCTTGCTCCTAAAGTGGAAATACTTCCTCCTACTGTCTACAGTAATTTGCCCGTATATAATCTTGAGCCTTTGTAGCTCTAATTCTGTGAATCGGTAGCAAGATGGCAGAACTGGACTTCACCTATAGACGATGTCTTTCCTGGGTCCTAACAGTGGCTCTCAGTACTCAGATGCCCCCAGGACTTACAGGCTTACTTGTGTGGCAACTAGATCAGAGCGTTCCAGACTTTTTTTTTTTGTTTTGTTGATGACACCGTTTTTAGACGTGCATAGTCTGGTGACACACCCCTCGCTGTACCGCCAATTGCACGTATCATGATGCACGTCCCACCCACATTAGAAATGTGACTACTAAACGACCCCCCCACCCGTGCCACTTCTTCCTCCTTTGCCATTTCATTCCCCCCTTGCGTCACATCATTTCCCCTCTAAATACCCCCAAATACCCCCATGTGACTTTATCCCCCCCCTTATCCTCCCCTGTTCCACTTAACCCCCCCCCCCTTGTGATCCTCACCTTGCCATTTCACTTCCCCTTCATCACCCCCTGATTCATTCCTCCTGTTATCACCCACTGTGCCTCATCATTCCCCCATTATCACCCCCTGTTCCACATAATTCTGTCACTGGGCTTTCACGCCCCCTCCCATAGACTTGAATTGAGGGGGCGTGACCATGACGTCACAAGCGGGGCGCGGCCGTGATGTCACGAGCCTCCATCTCTAAACGAACGCAGTGTGCCGCAGGGAGATCGCGGGGGCCCCCAGCGGCGGGATCCCAAAGATCAGACATCTTATCTCCTATCCTTTTGGATAGGGGATAAGATGTCTAGTAGAGTATAATCCGCACCACGCTGCAAAAAATCAAAGGCTAACCAACCATAAACTCCTGCAATAAACCAGCACTGAGCTGAGCAGCAAGGTCAGCTGATCCAGAGTAATGGATCAGCTGTGAGGCAGTTGCTAGTAACTTGTATTACAGAGGAGCAAACTGATTGACATTACCAGCTCGTAGGATACAATATGGGAAAATAAATTTACCAAAAATCTGTAATGGAATCATTCAATGTGTTTTCAAGGGGTATTCCATGATAAAACATTTTTTTTTCATATCACCTAGCTCCAGAAAGTTAAACAGATTTGTAAATTACTTCTATTAAAAAATCTTAAAGGGGTATTCCGGGCAAAAATATTTTATCCCCTAGCCAAAAAATATTTTATCCCCTAGTCTCAGCAGCGGGCCCCCTGCGATGTCCCTGCAGCACCCGCATTCTATGCGGCGACTGCGTCTCTAGTTTCGGAAACCTCCGGGTTTCCAGGACTGGGGACGTGACGTCACGCCACACCCCCTCCATTCATGTCTATGGGAGGGGGCGTGATGGCCATCACGCCCCCTCCCATAGACCTGAATGGAGGGGGCGTGGCGTGACGTCACGTCCCCAGTCCCGGAAACCTGGAGGTTTCCGAAACTGGAGATTCACCACCCGCATAGAATGGGGGTGCTGCAGGGAGATCGCGGGGGTATCAGCAGTGGGGCCCCCGCGATCAGACATCTTACATTTTTTGCCCGGTATACCCCTTTAATCCTACCAGTACTTATTAGCTGTTGAAGTTGAGTTGTTCTTTCCAGTCTGACCACAGAGCTCTCTGCTGACACCACTGTCTGTCTCGGGAACTGTCCATGGCAGGAGAGGTTTGCTATGGGGATTTGCTTCTACTCTGGACAGTTCCTGAGACAGACAGAGGTGTCAGCAGAGAGCACTGTGGTCAGACTGGAAAGAACAACTCAACTTCAACATCTGATAAGTATTGGTAAGATTAAGTTTTTTTAATAGAAGTAATTTACAAATCTGTTTAACTTTCCGGAGCCAATTGATATGGAACAAAAAAAAAAAACTTTTTTCATGGAATACCCCTTTAGGGTCTATTTACACGTACAGTAATTGATGCGCAGATTTGATGCACATGATTTCAAGCTGTGTTCAGTCATTCAGTTTACATTGAAATCTGCATCAAATGTGCGCAGAATACTGTACGGGGGAATAGACCATTAAGGGTTAACTCGTGAAGAAGGTTGAGCGGGTCAGGAGTACGGGTGTAGTGAGAACGCTGTAGTTTGCACCGTAGGGAGTGATGTCTGATGGAGATGTATGGGAGGATACGGGATTACATCTGATTATCATTAGTATCTAGGACCGGCCGTCGAGCATTCCTTCCGCCGTACGGGAGCGAGCCTGGGAAAGTCAGACCGAGCCGCTCGGATCTGCGCAACAAAAAGAAACCTGATGAAACACAAAGAATTGTTTTGTTTCGATCACGTCGAGATAATGTTACTCTAAAATCCTGAGGCTGAATAACATCGGTATTGTCTGCGCTCCCAAAAGCCGAATACAGATGGGGAAGATTTCAGCCCATAATGGATTCTTTTGATACAAACATCTGGGATGGGAAGAGTGCGGCCGTCTGCTTCATACACATCTGCGCTCACATGGACAATTCTTGTCATTTCTTTTATTGTCTTCCTCTGTTTGAAGGGAAGTTAGAGCTTGTAAAATCTGCAGCCTCGGGTACCGCAAGCCCTTCATTGGTGCGGACTCCTACGGTGCACTTAAAGGGGTATTCCAGTAAAAAACAATTTTCATATGAACTGGCTTCAGAAAGTTTAACAGATTTGTAAATTACTTCTATTAAAAAAAAATCTTAATCCTTCCAGTACTTATCAGCTGCTGTATACAACAGAGGAAGTCCTTTTTTTTTTTTATTTCCTTTCTGTCTGACCACAGTGCTCTCTGCTGACACCTCTGTCCATTTTAGGAAATGTCTAAAGTACAAGCAATTCCCCCTAACAAACCTCTCCTGCTCTGGACAGTTCCTGATATGGACAGAGGTGTCAGCAGAGAGCACTGTGGTCAGACAGAAAGGAAATTCAAAAAGAAAAGCGTTTAGGAGCATACAGCAGATGATAAGTACTGGAAGGATTAAGATTATGAAATAGAAGTAATTTGCAAATCTGTTTAACTTTCTGGCACCAGTTGATTTAAATAGAATTTTTTTTTCCAGTGGAGTACCCTTTAAAGGGGTACTCCACCCCTAGACATCTTATCCCCTATCCAAAGGAAAGGGGATAAGATGTCTGATCGCGGGGGTCCCGCCGCTGGGGACCCCCGCAATATAGCATGCGGCACCCACCTGTTTCTGCTCCGGAAGCGCTGGAGGGTCTGAGTCCCGATCATCGGAACGGAAGTCCGTGACGTCACGACTCTGCCCCCGTGTGACGTCACACCCCGTCCCCTCAATGCAAGTCTATGGGAGGGGGCGTGACGGCCGTCACGCCCCCTCCCATAGACTTGCATTGAGAGGACCATTGAGGTGGTTACGTGGTTGACTTGAGGCCTCCTCTGGACTCCAGACGCTCTCTTAGGACATGACTGCACTGGACCTCAGCAAAGACTTAACTGGAAAACAAGAGAGCGAGCTCCTCCCAGGGCTTAAATGGGGGAGACTAGGAGGGGTCCCATAGGTCACCCTAAGGTCACATGGTCACTGATACCTCACTGGGTTACAATCACATGACACTGGTCTTAAAGCTATAACAGTTCACAGGTATAATACACTAGATAACATATATACAAATGAATATGCGAGGGGAACAGGTGCAGAGGGCCCAGGGGACACTGCAGGGAGGCTGCCTGACAGGTCAGCTCGGGTACAGGGGTACAACTCCTGTACCAGGCCACCACATCAGGATCTCTGCTGTAGCACCCCAGACATCTGGTGCATGGAGCGAACTTCACTCCGTGCCGGATGATTGGCGATGCTAGGCGGAGACTTGTGACATCTGGTCATGCCCCTCTCGTGACGTCACACCCATGCCCTCCCATAGTATTGCATTGAGGGGGCGCGGCCGTGATGTCACAAGCCTCCGGCGCTGAACCCGACGCTCACAAACTGCCAGCTCACAAACTGCCGGGTGCCGACCATGGGACCGGAGTATCGTGGCGTCACGACTCTGCCCTGTGGGTGCCCTAAGACATCTTATTCCCTATCCAGAGGATAGGGGATAAGATGTCTGACCGCGGGGGTCCCGCCACTGGGGACCCTGCAATCTTGTATTCGGCACCCACGGGCCAGAGTTTCATGACATCACGACTCCGCCCCCGTGTGACATCACGCCCCGCCCCAGCTATGCAGGTCTATGGGAGGGGGCGTGACGTCAAATGGGGGCACGTTACTCCGGTCCCATTGTCGGCACCCGGCAGTTTGTGAGCTGGCAGCGCGGCAAGCGTGGGTGCCGAATGCAAGATTGCAGGGGTCCCCAGTGGTCAGACATCTTTAACCCCAATCCTTTGGATAGGGGATAAAATGTCTTAGGGCCGGAGTACCCCTTTAAAGAGAAATAAACTAACCATGTTGGGATTGGGACCAGCCATTTTTTTTTTTGGGTGCCAAGAACAAGCACACCTGTTTAGCAGATCAGTTCCCCATCGTCTTGCAGACACTTCTTACCAGGTGATGTAACCGCGCACGTTCGATACCATAGGGTTCACACCAGGAGATGCGTCTAATTGAACTCATTTGTCTTCGGGTTGAAAATTGGTTCTGGCGTTCTGCCAGCCGTAAGAGGGACGTCACCTCGGGAACCAGAGTGGTCTGAGGATAAGCAGTTCTATAAACGCATTTAAAGGCTTAACACAAAAGAGATTACGGGAAGGTAATAACATTCCTCCAGGCATCTGGATGCAATTGTAGTATAATAGATAAAAAAAAAATACTCAGACTATTAGTTACACAAAGCATATAGATCAAGTAAGGGAAGCACCAAGCAGCTGCAGCCAAGATAGGTCTTCCGTAATGTTCTTTACATTCTGTGGGTCGGAGGATTTTTCCATAAACTTCTCACCTAGATAACTATAAACCAAACATGTACTGGTCTTCACTGAGGGAAGGGGGACGTGTGATCCGATGGCTTTGATTCGGGATCATCTTGGTGAAATCCATTGCAAGTGACCAAAAAGAAAACAACTTGGACAACTGTTACGGTCTTGAAGATACGTAAAGTGGTCAACTGGATGTCAGAGTTGAATGTCTGAAGAGATACCATCTAACGTCTTCATAGTGAACCCCAACAACTACCCCATCAGTACTATATTCATTTCCCCTAAACTGAGCTCAGAGGGTGCCAGGAAAATGCTGATTTCGGAGAGCCATCCAAACCAAGAGGAGAGCTGGACACACATTTTAAAGAACAGTTGCCCAAATTTGCATATTTTTGGCAGGGGGCCTCTTGACTGTACCCCAACGGTATATGTCATGGAGGAGAGGGAGAGGGCATGTTGGATTTCTACATGCCAGATTTTTTTTGTTTCTTGGGGAGATAGATTGCCACCAAAACTGACCTTCCATTCTCTTCCTATTCCTAGGCTCGGCCAAGCATACGGGCGTATGGGGGATCGGGAGAGAGAGCTGTTGCTGTCCTATATAATCCAAGCAATTTTGCCAGGGCTTATAGAAGTACTCCGTCCCTAGACATCTTATCCCATATCCAAAGGATCCCCGCCGCTGTAGACTCTGCGATCTTGGCTGCGGCAGCCCAGACATCCGGCGCACGGAGCGAACTTTGCTCCTTGCCGGATGACTGGCGATGCGGGACATGCCCTCTCAATGCAAGTCTAAGGGAGGGGGAGTGACAGCCATCACGCCCCCTCCCATAGACTTGCATTGAGGGGGCTTGGTCGTCATATCATGAGCGGGCATGACCATGATGTCACGAGCCTCCGGCGCTGCACCTTACACTCTGAACGAACGCCAGGTGCAGCAGGGAGATCGCGGGGATACCCAGCGGTGGGACCCCACGATCAGACATCTTATCCCCTATCCAAAAGATAGGGGATAGGATGTCTGATCGCAGGGGTCCCGTCGCTGGAGACCCCCGCGATCTTGGCTGCGGCACCCCAGACATCCGGTGCACGGAGCGAACTTTGCTCCATGACGGATGACTGGCGATGCAGGACATGCTCTCTCAATGCAAGTCTATGGGAGGGGGCATGACAGCCGTCACGTCCCCTCCCATAGACTTGCATTGAGGGGGCTTGGTCGTGACATCACGAGCGGGCGTGACCGTGATGTCACGAGCCTCCGGCGTTGCACCTGACACTCTGAACGAACGTCAGGTGCAGCAGGGAGATAGCGGGGATCCCCAGCGGCAGGCCTCCCACGATCAGACATCTTATCCCCTATCCAAAAGATAGGGGATAGGATGTCTGATCGCAGGGGTCCCGTCGCTGGAGACCCCCGCGATCTTGGCTGCGGCACCCCAGACATCCGGTGCACGGAGCGAACTTTGCTCCATGACGGATGACTGGCGATGCAGGACATGCTCTCTCAATGCAAGTCTATGGGAGGGGGCATGACAGCCGTCACGTCCCCTCCCATAGACTTGCATTGAGGGGGCTTGGTCGTGACATCACGAGCGGGCGTGACCGTGATGTCACGAGCCTCCGGCGTTGCACCTGACACTCTGAACGAACGTCAGGTGCAGCAGGGAGATAGCGGGGATCCCCAGCGGCAGGCCTCCCACGATCAGACATCTTATCCCCTATCCAAAGGATAGGGGATAAAATGTATAGGGGCGGAGTACCCCTTTAACTCTCCTCTTGTAAAAGATGTTCCAACAGTAATTGCTTCCATGCTCTGTCTACTAAAAAGCAAGTGCATGCATGGCCAGGCTTAGATTAGGTGATGTTGCATGGCCAGCCTTTAAGCCCTTGTGATTGACTGTTGGTCGGATGTCTTCCGAAAACCCAATAGCTTAGAATTGTAAAGAGTGCCGGAACGTCTTTCGTGACAGCATTTAGGAGGTCCCATCTCCTGGCCACCAATTGGAGTTTTTATGTTAAGCCAAAATGCTACAAACTAGACAAGTAATGTAGTGGCGTTGGTTGCGCGCAGACCTGGACTCTCTGTAGGACCCTCAATGATCTGGATAAAAATACTGAAATACTGATCTCCAACTGGTGACCAAAGGTTGGAGAGCGCGCTCTATACTAAGGGTGAAATAGATGTCATCCGAGGGTCCACACCTGGAGCCGGCCCGGTATATACACTTATCCAATCTATATAAAAAGAAAAACTGTAGTTGGTCATCCCGTTCACCAGTGGTAGAGCTGTTTCTGTTGCTGGGGGAGGGGATTGGGCTGTAACGTCACATGAAGGAACGTGCTAAATCCAAAGATGGACGCCGCGGTCTTGAAAACTGACATCCCCGATCCATTATTTCCGCAGATTGTGATTAGATCTGGGAAGGGTCAGAATTCATATAGGTTTGGCGGAACTCATTTCACAATTTGACACGAATGTCTACAAAATAACACTTTATGAATATCTGTTTGGAACATGATGACAGTAGATAATAGGAGGCTCTGAGAAGGCAATGAGGCGCCGGCGCCCTGTCTTCTGCTGGAAATGAAGTTTTTTTTAAAGAGATATAAAAATTGCGATATTACCCCAGGAGACAACATAGTCTTTATTATGGAGAAATAACTCAAAAAGTTTACTAGAAAGTGATGGAAATTACCCAGGATGAACTATCTGCTATTATCTACAGCTCTGGAGTATAATACAGGATATAACTCAGGATCAGTATAGGATAAGTAATGTAATGTATGTACACAGTGACCTCACCAGCAGAATAGTGAGTACAGCTCTGGAGTATAATACAGGATATAACTCAGGATCAGTACAGGATAAGTAATGTAATGTATGTACACAGTGACCTCACCAGCAGAATAGTGAGTACAGCTCTGGAGTATAATACAGGATATAACTCAGGATCAGTACAGGATAAGTAATGTAATGTATGTACACAGTGACCCCACCAGCAGAATAGTGAGTGCAGCTCTGGTGGATAGTACAGAATAAGTAGTGTAATGCATAAATGGTTTGCTGTCTACCCTTAACGTACATTATCCTTTCATCTCTTTCCTGTTTCCTCCAGTACGCTTCTTTTTTTCCTGCCATACGAATGCACAAGACTCCTTGGCAGTGGACGCAGCTCCTATCCTCCAAACCTGTGTCTGACTGCATCAAGGCAATGAAGGGGTTAATTCCCCCAATACGTGAAATCAGATCTCGAAACTTCTCGTAGAAAGTTATTCCTGTGGAATTGTCCCATAGGGAAAGTATGTACACGAAAGGGCTAGTCATCCCCTCCTTGACAAGCCGGCAATAAATCTTCATTACCGAGGAGGTGGGATTATAAATGAGAGTCAGATGGGGGGGGGGTTGTCATTTTCGATTACACCCTCCGAAAAACATTGGCCGTTCTGCGCACAGACGCGAGGTCGCCCCTCAGCCCTTTCCTGTGGAGGTTGCAGTCTCCGAAGGCCGCGGGTGTCTCGATAAACACAATTTTTCCTTTCTCCGTAGCTAGCCGGCCAGAAAGCCGCCCTGTTTCCTCTCCGCTTCGCAAGTTATGACATCAGAGTTTTTCTTTTTTATTTATTATATTACTACTACTATTTTTTATTATTTTATTATTATCATCGTTTTTATTATTATTAAAGTTTTTATTATTATTATTATTATTAAAGTTATTATTATTATTAATAATTATTTTTATATTTTATTATATTATATATTTTTATTATTACATTTATTATTTGCATTTGAGTTAATTTTAAATCTTTAAAATTAAAGGGGTCCTCCACCATTAGGTGATTTTAGTACGTACCTGGCAGACAGTAGTGGATATGCTTAGGAAGGATCTGCGCTTGTCTTGGGGATAAACGGCTATGTTGTGAGATTACCGTAACACTGTGGCTAGCTTTTTGTGAACTGGTATTTCCTGTTTGAGTTTTTCTTTTTTGCCTACAAATCCCATAATTTCCTTTTCCTCCCTCCCACACATCAGCCACCCCACCCATTGAAACATAAATGAGCTGCATCCATTCAAAAGACCTGTGGTTTTCAATCAGGGTGCCTACAGCTGTTGCATTAGTTGCAGATTGATCTCTCTCCCACCAAGCGATCGCTCCACCCATTGAAGCAGACAGGCTCCCTGTCATCAGCTGACTATTGATGTCAGGTCTCGGCCGCATTGCAACCTGGGAAAAATCTGAGACAACAGTCATTTTGTATGCTGTTAAAAATAAATATTGGGGTGAAAATCACAGAAGAATTGTGAGAAAAACATCACACAGAGGTACAGACACTATATTATGAACTGCACTAACTTTACAGCCCCTGTAGCATAGTCAAATCAAAAAAATTCCTGGAATATCCCTTTAAAATGCTTTCTTCCAGAAATAGTGCATGTAGTATTGCAGCTCAGCTCTAATAAAGTGAATAGAGCCACGTTGTAATACCACACACAACCTGAGGGCATGGGGTGGCACTGTTTTTGTTTTACAGTGTTTCCCTACAAAAGTGCCTCCAGGTGTTGCAAAACTACAACTCCCAGCATGCACAGACAGCCAAAGGCTTAGGGTCTTAGTTTTGCAACAGCCGAAGACACCCTGCTTAGGAAACACTGTAAAACAAAAACAGCACCACCCCATGCCCTCAGGTTGTGTGTGGTATTACAACGCATCTGACCACAGTGCTCTCTGCTGACACCTCTGTCCATGTCAGGAACTGTCCAGAGCAGGAGAGGTTTGCTATGGGGTATTTGCTCCTACTCTGGACAGTTCCTGACATGGACAGAGGTGTCAGTAGAGAGCACTGTGGTCAGACAGGAAAAAAAAGTAAATTCAAAAAGAAAAGAACTTCCTCTGCAGTATACAGCAGCAGATAAGTACTAGAAGGATTAAGAATTTTAAATAGAAATAGTTTACAAATCTATTTAACTTCCTGGCACCAGTTGATTTAATCTTTTTTTTTTTCTAGCAGAGTACCCCTTTAAGGGCTGTCTGCATATCCCAATAGACATTAGAGCAATGTTTTCCAACCAGGGTGCCCCCAACTGTTGCAAAACTTCAACTCCCAGCATGCCCGGACAGCCAAAGGCTGTCCGGGCATGCTGGGAGTTGTAGTTTTGCAACAGCTGGAGACACCCTAGTGCCTCCTCATTAGAGATGAGCGAATTTACAGTAAATTCGATTCGTCACGAACTTCTCGGCTCGGCAGTTGATGACATCCTGCTTAAATTAGTTCAGCTTTCAGGTGCTCCGGTGGGCTGGAAAAGGTGGATACAGTCCTAGGAAAGAGTCTCCTAGGACTGTATCCACCTTTTCCAGCCCACGGGAGCACCTGAAAGCTGAACTAATTTATGCAGGAAAAGTTATCAACTGCCGAGCCGAGAAGTTCGTGACGAATCGAATTTACTGTAAGTTCGCTCATCTCTAGCTGTCTGCAAATCCCAATAGACATTAGAGCAATGTTTTCCAACCAGGGTGCCCCCAGCTGTTGCAAAACATCAACTCCCAGTATGCCCGGACAGCCAAAGGCTGTCCGGGCATGCTGGAAGTTGTAGTTTTGCAACAGCTGGAGACACCCTGGTACCTCCTCATTTCTGCCAGTGAAGCATTTCTTTACCCTCCCATCTATTGAGCGGATAAAATATCATCAGACGTTCATCTGGAAGAATTTATCATAGGCCATAATAGCGGCCTCCAGACGGCATTGTTTAAGGTCACGGTGACCGCGCTGGCCTTCTGCTATTTTCTCAAGGCAAAAAATATATAAAAATGTTTTCTGCTGTGAAAGACCGTGAAAAAAATAAAATAAAAAAAACATATGATGGAGGGGCTCGGGCAGGGTCAGACAGCGCCTCTTAATGGCTTAAAAGGCATACTCCGGTGGAAAACTTTATTTTAATTATTTTTTTTTTTAAATCAACTGGTGCCAGAAAGTTAAACAGATTTGTAAATGACTTCTATTGAAAAATCTTAATCCTTCCAGAACTTATCAGCTGCTGAATACTACAGAGGAAATTATTTTCTTTTTGCAACACAGAGCTCTCCGCTGACATCACGAACACAGTGCTCTCTGCTGACATCTCTGTCCATTTTAGGAACTGTCCAGAGCAGCCTATGTCTGCTATGGGACGTTTCTCCTACTCTGGACAGTTCTTAAAATGGACAGAGATGTCAGCAGAGAGCACTGTGCTCGTGATGTCAGCAGAGAGCTCTGTGTTCCAAAAAGAAAATAATTTCCTCTGTAGTATTCAGCAGCTAATAAGTACTAGAAGAATTAAGATTTTTTAACAGAAGTCATTACGAAATCTGTTTAACTTTCTGGCACCAGTTGATTAAAAAAAAGAAAAATAAGTTTTTCACCGGAGTACCCCTTTAATGGCTTAATGTAAATGTGTTTTTCCATAGTATTCACTAAAGAGGGGTCTAATGAGGACGAGCTTGAAGCATTGGGGCTTGGTACCTGTGCAACTGATGATGTCATGATGACACAATCGATCCCCCCAACCTGCGGCTCTTCTGCTGTAGCCAAACTACAACTCCCAGCATGCCCTGTGAACATTCAAAAATCTATTTCTGGCATTGTGTATGAAAAAGGGGGGGGGGGGGGGTCATAGGGCACTTAGACTGCGCTCCTTACATATGTTGCACCTGTCAGACAACCATCTGGCCCATTAGTGACTCCTATTTCAATGGGACGGGTGTAACTACATAGGATAACACAATGCTACACTTTGTTGCAATGTAATTTAGAACATGTCTCCTTAAAGGGGTTATCCAGGAAAAAAAACTTTTTGTTATATATCAACTGGCTCCAGAAAGTTAAACAGATTTGTAAATTACTTCTGTTAAAAAATCTTAATCCTTTCAGTAATTATAAGCTGCTGAAGTTGAGTTGTTCTCTTCTGTCTAAGTGCTCTCTGATGACACCTGTCTCGGGAGCTGTCCAGAGTAGAAGAAAATCCCCATAGCAAACCTCTTCTACTCTGTGCAGTTCCCGAGACAAGCAGGGATGTCAGCAGAGAGCACTGTTGTCAGACAGAAAAGAACAACTCAACTTCAACAGCTGATAATTATTGGAAGGATTAAGATTTTTCAATAGAAGTAATTTACAAATCTGTTTAACTTTCTGGAGCCAGTTGATATATATATAAAAAAATTTTTTCCTGGAATACCCCTTTAAATTCTCTGTGCTGCTTGGAGTCCTGCATCATCTGTTTACGTCCAGTCCACCTACTGGTCTTCAGTCCTAGCCACGGATCATGACGATGTGCTGATACTGTTACCTACAGCCACCTATCTCTGCAAAATCGTCTCATTTCTTCTCCTTAAAGGGGTATTGCGGTGAATTATTTTTTTCATATCAACTGGCTCCAGAAGGTGAAACAGATTTGTAAATTACTTCTTTAAAAAAAAATCTTAATCCTACCAGTACTTATCAGCTGCTGAAGTTGAGTTGTTGTTTTCTGTCTGACTACAGTGCTCTCTGCTGACACCTCTGTCCGTCTCAGGAACTGTCCAGAGTAGGAGCAAATTCCCATTGTGAACCTCCCCTGCTCCGGACAGTTCCTGAGACAGACAGAGGTGTCAGCAAAGAGCACTGTTGGCAGACAGAAAAGAACAACTCAACTTCAGCAGCTGATAAGTACTGGAAAGATTAAGATTTTTTTAATAGAAGTAATTTACAAATCTGTTTAACTTTCTGGAGTGAGTTGATATGAAAATAAATTGTTTTTCACCAGAGTACCCCTTTAAATAATCTGTATTGCTGGGCAGCCTGTTGCTTCCACTGTTCAGTCAGACAACCCCCCATCCTTCCCTGCCTCACATAATGCCCCTGTCCACAAAGAGCTGGCTGAGAAGCAACCATTGATAGCTCATTCTTTAGGCTTCCAACTAATAGCTGTCCAGCTGTTGCAAAACTACAACTCCCAGCATGCCTTGACAGTTTTGCAACAGCTGGAGAGCCACAAATGGGAAACCTAGGGCATAAGTTATTAATGGGTGCTTTTCCACTGATCAACCAGCATCTGCAGCTAGAGAAGGGCCCTAACACCCCCATTTTCCCCAATAGATAGGGGGTCTTTACTAGCAAGAGTGAACACGTCACTGCCTCCAGCAAAAACAGCAAACTACTCTCTCTTGCTTCTGTGACCATCACTGGGACTTGATTGGACACCACCTCAACCCAACAAATGGGGGTGACTGGAGGGGTACCATCGTATCATCAGTCAGATAAAATCCTAACCATTTACTTTACAGTATAATCTAGTTAACAAATCTTGAAAATCTAGCATAAAAGAAAAAAAAAAAAAAAACAAGTGCCCGTAACCATAAAAATTTCAAAAATAATTGAGGTTTGTTCGTTTTCACAACAGGCTGTAAAGCAACACACTTCTCTTGAAGGTACCTCGCTTGGCTGACCTCTAGTGGCCAATATGAAAAACTGAATTTAGTTTGCTATAAAAATTAGAAAATGACTGCACTATCGCTTTAAAAAAAGGAGGAATAAAAAATAAAATGTCATAGTTGGTTCCTTTTGGCAACGTAGAGAGAGAGAGAGAGAGAGCAACAAGTCTGCATGTGAATAGGATGGAAATGAAATAATCCAATTGTCTGAACGCGCCGCAGCACTTGAGATACACAATGTTCCTGAGTGCAGACACGTCAGACAGGAGCTGGATCACCGTTTTAGAGAAGTGGCGCGTTGTCTGGGACAGACCGAGCCCTGGACGCCTAAAAGGATAAATGCTTTAACATGGGGCCATTTTCGTCAGCGAGCTGTTATTTTTGCTGTCATTGTGTTGCGAATTCCAGGAAAAGGTCACAAGATGGACCTTTCCGCTAAAGGGTTTGAGGGATAGTCGGGAGCAACGAGTCTTCATCTAGAGGAGGTTTTGGTTTTATCCGAATTGATGCGAGAAAACAAAATTAGTTACTGAACTCCAGATGTTGGGCATTGGCCAAACATCAACAACTACCAACCGGGATGTAACGTGGTCTAATGGGTCCAATCTTCAGGCTTCCGTAGGCCTATTGTCATCATAATCTCCCCTATAGGTGCCCGAGATGGTTTGTTCCTCAAGCCTCGCCCACTATTGAACAAGACCATCAACTATGGCTTAATCGGAGGTCGAGTATCCGGACTTTTAGGTTCATAATTTGGAAAATCCTGGAGGAAAAGGCTAAAAGGTTTTCCCTTCTTTTTCCTTCTCAGCCAAGGATACTAAACATTGGGTGTGATCCCGAAGTCTGGCGATATCTCCAAGGAGTCATGAAGTCATGTTCTGGCCTTGGCGTATGGTGGTGGTGAAGAGTGGAGTGACTCTGGAGTAAAACAAAAATGAGCTATAGCCAGATAAATGGTTTATCGCCTTGGATCTTGGTTTGCCAGGATGGAAAATAGAAGTCATAAGGAGGATCGCGGAGATCCATAATGACCCACGTGCTATATGGATGGCAAGGCTTCCGAGTGCTCATCTGACAGAGTACCTTAAAGGAAAACTGTCAGCTTTCTTCCCCCCCCCCCCCCCCCGCACTAACCAGCAGTACTGGCTGGTAGTGCGAGGACGCTGATCAGTTTGCTCCTTACCGTTCCCGGATCTATATCATTTGCATATACCGAATATAGAAGATTACGGCCAAACGGCGCGGCGTATCCGGGCACGGTAAGGATCGAACTGATCAGCGTCCCCGCACTACCAGCCAGTACTGCTGGTTAGTGCGGGGGGAGAAAGCTGACAGTTTTCCTTTAATGATTGGGCAATGTGACAGTGCCAGAGGGCTTAAAGGGGTACTCCGCTGCTCAGCGTTTGGAGCAAACTGTTCTTAACGCTGGAGCCGACGCCGGGAGCTCGTGATGTCATAACCCCCCCATGACGTCACACCCCGCCCCCTCAATGTAAGTCTACGGGGGCCCCCTCCCATAGACTTGCATTGAGGGGGGTGGGTTGTGACGTCATGAGGGGGCGGGGCTATTACATCACGAGCTCTCGGTGCCAGCTTCAGTGTTTGTTCCAAACGCTGAGCAGCGGAGTACCCCTTTTAACATATGCCGTTCCCTCTGAATTTTCCAACTGTTGTCTACCTGGCTACTGTGAGTTGAAATACAACACACGACCTGTGAACAGAGGCGGATTTTTGTTTTCTATTTTTCAGTATATTTTATGGTAGTATGAAGGGTGTTATTACAAAGTACAATTGGTCCTGCAAAAAACAAGCCCTCATATGGCTCTGTGAGTTGAAAAATAAGTGTAACCCCTTCTGTGTCATTAAGGGGTCAAGTGGGTCCTCCAGTTTATGAAAGACATTTCCCTATAGTCAGTCTATTAGGGGATTCTGGGTTAATGCTGGGGGGGGGGGGGGGGGGGAGGTTGGGGGGTTAATGCTGGGGGGGGGGGGGGGGTGGGGGTTGGGGGCCCCATATTCAGGATCCTCACTGGCCAGAATGAATAGATTCTATGAAGGGTGTCTCTAGTCTAGAGGACCTGTCCTGTCCAGGCACAGACAATGCATTGATGTGAATAGGCACTGTGTAATACCTAGTTTTTCCTGTGGTGGCACTGCTGAGATATTGGGCGCTTACTGCTGAGTTTTCCCATACATTACTGCTGATTGTTGGGGGTCCAAGCAGGGGGACAGTTTATGGTCACCTTATTGTTAAGGGGCCGTTCTAGGGATAGAGATAATACACGCCAACAAGGGTGCCCAGGTAAGCGGTTACCCATTGACTGGTCTATTTCTGACTGGCATTTATAGGGACAGTAAAACTTATACTCAGACTGGCCCTTATGCAGTGCTAAGGTTGGCATAATATGGGCACTTTCTGTTTACTGTGGTAGCACTGGTGCAAAGATGTAGGCACTCTGTACAGTTATGTCTGGTACTTGTGTGTCAAACCTTACTTAGATTTATGACTGTCACCTAAATGGCCTCTGTCAGATACAGAATCTTTTTTTTTAATATGTTTTACATCTTGGTGAAGCATTAACCTTTCTAATATACTACATAAGGAAATGGTATTTCCTTTTTATATAAATTATGGCTTTGTCCAAGCTGAAGCACAGGTATAGAAAAAGTCCAGTAAGTGAGGATTGGCTAACACTCCTCTGCGCTCTCCTGTCTGATAGCACTCCTCTGTGCTCTCTTCTGTCTGATAACACTCCTCTGTGCTCTCTCCTGTCTGATAGGACTCCTCTGTGCTCTCTCCTGTCTGATAGGACTCCTCTGTGATCTCTCCTGTCTGATAGTACTCCTCTGTGCTCTCTCCTGTCTGATAGTATTCCTCTGTGCTCTCTCCTGGCTGATAGTACTCCTCTGTGCTCTCTCCTGGCTGATAGTACTCCTCTGTGCTCTTTCCTGTCTGATAGCACTCCTCTGTGCTCTCTCCTGGCTGATAGTACTCCTCTGTGCTCTCTCCTGTCTGATAGCACTCCTCTGTGCTCTCTCCTGTCTGATAGCACTCCTCTGTGCTCTCTCCTGTCTGATAGTACTCCTCTGTGCTCTCTCCTGTCTGATAGCACTCCTCTGTGCTCTCTCCTGTCTGATAGGACTCCTCTGTGCTCTCTCCTGTCTGATACTACTCCTCTGTGCTCTCTCCTGTCTGATAGTACTCCTCTGTGCTCTCTCCTGTCTGATAGCACTCCTCTGTGCTCTCTCCTGTCTGATAGCACTCCTCTGTGCTCTCTCCTGTCTGATAGCACTCCTCTGTGCTCTCTCCTGTCTGATAGGACTCCTCTGTGCTCTCTCCTGTCTGATAGGACTCCTCTGTGCTCTCTCCTGTCTGATAGCACTCCTCTTTGCTCTCTCCTGTCTGATAGCACTCCTCTGTGCTCTCTCCTGTCTGATAGCACTCCTCTGTGCTCTCTCCTGTCTGATAGCACTCCTCTGTGCTCTCTCCTGTCTGATAGCGCTCCCCTGTGCGCTCTCCTGTCTGATAGCGCTCCCCTGTGCTCTCTCCTGTCTGATAGCACTCCTCTGTGCTCTCTCCTGTCTGATAGCGCTCCTCTGTGCTCTCTCCTGTCTGATAGCACTCCTCTGTGCTCTCTCCTGTCTGATAGTACTCCTCTGTGTTCTCTCCTGTCTGATTGTACTCCTCTGTGCTCTCTCCTGTCTGATAGTACTCCTCTGTGCTCTCTCCTGTCTGATAGTACTCCTCTGTGCTCTCTCTTGTCTGATAGCGCTCCTCTTGGCTCTCTCCTGTCTGATAGCGCTCCTCTGTGCTCTCTCCTGTCTGATAGCACTCCTCTGTGCTCTCTCCTGTCTGATAGCACTCCTCTGTGCTCTCTCCTGTCTGATAGCACTCCTCTGTGCTCTCTCCTGTCTGATAGCACTCCTCTGTGCGCTCTCCTGTCTGATAGCACTCCTCTGTATTTTGTGATTTTTGTATTTGGCAGTACCCATTTAAGGGGTGCCATGTCACGTACCAGCCCAGCTTCGGCAAATTAACCCCTCAGCCCCCAGAGTCTGGCAGTGAGGTCCACAGCAGGGGTCAGGGGTGGATTGACAACTCATGGGGACCCTGGGCAACAGTGGATCATTATATATGCGTGACATCCCATTGATCCCCCCTGTGCCATACTCTTTTGCAGGGCCAGGGCAGCGGGGCTAAGGGCGCATCATTTGATTCTGTCCGAAGCGGTCGGGGGCTCTTTCCTAAAAAAAAAATACCGACTTTTGCAACAAAATTACCGGCAGAGGCATTAAAATACCGTCAACCCCTAATTGTATTGTCTGGTGTCTCATGAGGCAATATGGTTGACACAGTATGAGCACCATGGCTTTCTCTTATATGGTGACACAATGGTGCACGTGATACATTTGCCACAGTGTGTAGATGAGTGTGTCATTGGGGGGTGTCCTCCTGGGGTCTCCTAATGCCCGTTCCCATATCACAGCAGGAACGCATGGGAATGGAGTTCCTGCACTTTTTCCACAGCAGGAACACTGTTCCCATTAGCAGGAGTCCTGCAGGATCATACCTTGAGTGGAAATCTTGGGTTTGTTCCCACACTTTTTTTTCCCCTAGGACAGTGGTCTCCAACCTGCGGACCTCCACATGTTGCAAAACTACAACTCCCAGCATGCTGGGAGTTGTAGTTTTGCAACAGCTGGAGGCACACTGGTTGGGAGACACTGGGTTGCAGCAAGGTATCTAAGCCGGAGAAGAAGAGGCATGCTGGGAGTTGCAGTTTTGCAATATCTGGAGGTCCGCAGTTTGAAGACCACTGCTCTAGGACTTGACCCCTGACAGCGGCCCACCAGAGGGATTAGCTCCAGAGGTGCAGATAGACCTGGGAACTCATGTCTTACAAATGACTAGAGACAAGAGTATTGACACGCTGTTTATTGTGTGACAGGCGCAGCGTGGCAGCCCCTTCATGTTTTGTGTCTGTTTTACAGGAGCTCCTGGGGGGTCTCGCCCTGGACAGTAGCCGGCGGCCCTGATTGATGACTGTTTGCCAAACCTGAGGTCTTTGTTGCTAAGAACAGATCAGCTGTGCCGAGGGGAGGAACGCCAATACCCAACCCAGAGGTTATCAATAGACGTGTCCTGTAGCACCTGGTGCAAAGGATTCTGCCAAGGTACAGTTGTCATCCAGCTTTACTAGACTCCTGAATGGAAAATCTGTAATGTTGTGCACTTCATTATCATTACATGACAAATCATTCAAAAAAAAACAAACTTA
The DNA here is from genome assembly GCF_029499605.1 of Hyla sarda. Classification (NCBI taxonomy): domain Eukaryota; kingdom Metazoa; phylum Chordata; class Amphibia; order Anura; family Hylidae; genus Hyla; species Hyla sarda. The sequence goes on from NC_079194.1 coordinate 293,130,590, forward strand.
TTATTAACTTTTGTCTGAGCTGTATTGGCAGCAGAATAGTGAGTGCAGCTCTGGAGTATAATACAGGATATAACTCAGGATCAGTATAGGATAAGTAATGTAATGTATGTACACAGTGACCTCACCAGCAGAATAGTGAGTACAGCTCTGGAGTATAATACAGGATATAACTCAGGATAAGTACAGGATAAGTAATGTAATGTATGTACACAGTGACCTCACCAGCAGAATAGTGAGTACAGCTCTGGAGTATAATACAGGATATAACTCAGGGTCAGTACAGGATAAGTAATGTAATGTATGAACACAGTGATCTCACCAGCAGAATAGTGAGTACAGCTCTGGGGTATAATACAGGATATAACTCAGGATCAGTACAGGATAAGTAATGTATGTACACAGTGACCTCACCAGCAGAATAGTGAGTACAGCTCTGGAGTATAATACAGGATATAACTCAGGATAAGTACAGGATAAGTAATGTAATGTATGTACACAGTGACCTCACCAGCAGAATAGTGAGTACAGCTCTGGAGTATAATACAGGATATAACTCAGGGTCAGTACAGGATAAGTAATGTAATGTATGAACACAGTGATCTCACCAGCAGAATAGTGAGTACAGCTCTGGGGTATAATACAGGATATAACTCAGGATCAGTACAGGATAAGTAATGTAATGTATGTACACAGTGACCTCACCAGCAGAATAGGGAGTACAGCTCTGGAGTATAATACAGGATATAACTCAGGATCAGTACAGGATAAGTAATGTATGTACACAGTGACCTCACCAGCAGAATAGTGAGTACAGCTCTGGGGTATAATACAGGATATAACTCAGGATCAGTACAGGATAAGTAATGTAATGTATGTACACAGTGACCTCACCAGCAGAATAGGGAGTACAGCTCTGGAGTATAATACAGGATATAACTCAGGATCAGTACAGGATAAGTAATGTATGTACACAGTGACCTCACCAGCAGAATAGTGAGTACAGCTCTGGAGTATAATACAGGATATAACTCAGGATAAGTACAGGATAAGTAATGTAATGTATGTACACAGTGACCTCACCAGCAGAATAGTGAGTACAGCTCTGGAGTATAATACAGGATGTAGCTCAGGATAAGTACAGGATAAGTAATGTAATGTATGTACACAGTGACCTCACCAGCAGAATAGTGAGTACAGCTCTGGAGTATAATACAGGATATAACTCAGGATCAGTACAGGATAAGTAATGTAATGTATGTACACAGTGACCTCACCAGCAGAATAGGGAGTACAGCTCTGGAGTATAATACAGGATATAACTCAGGATCAGTACAGGATAAGTAATGTATGTACACAGTGACCTCACCAGCAGAATAGTGAGTACAGCTCTGGGGTATAATACAGGATATAACTCAGGATCAGTACAGGATAAGTAATGTAATGTATGTACACAGTGACCTCACCAGCAGAATAGGGAGTACAGCTCTGGAGTATAATACAGGATATAACTCAGGATCAGTACAGGATAAGTAATGTATGTACACAGTGACCTCACCAGCAGAATAGTGAGTACAGCTCTGGAGTATAATACAGGATATAACTCAGGATAAGTACAGGATAAGTAATGTAATGTATGTACACAGTGACCTCACCAGCAGAATAGTGAGTACAGCTCTGGAGTATAATACAGGATGTAGCTCAGGATAAGTACAGGATAAGTAATGTAATGTATGTACACAGTGACCTCACCAGCAGAATAGTGAGTACAGCTCTGGAGTATAATACAGGATATAACTCAGGATCAGTACAGGATAAGTAATGTAATGTATGTACACAGTGACCTCACCAGCAGAATAGTGAGTACAGCTCTGGAGTATAATACAGGATGTAGCTCAGGATTAGTACAAGTTAAAGCCAATATTCAGCTTTAAACCAGGATCTGATAAACCCCTTCAATGCCAGGGTTACTGTCGGGTTCTGGGAGGTTCAGTACAGTCGTTCCTCAGCCCATGGAGATGTTTGCTGTCTGTTATATATACGTGAGACCAATGTCTCCTTCACACTGAACAGCTCCAGACCTTATTTGATTTGGGCCGGGGGCCGACTCGCACACGTCTTAGATTGTTCTGAACTGTCACTATTAATAGTCGGAGCACAAAGCATAAAACAGGAATAACAACGTCCTGAGTCATATGCAAGGACTTGGGCTGCTCTGACTGTTATGAAGCGGGGAGGACATGGAGTCGGTTCACATCTGTAGACTAATGTTGTCTTTTATCACCGAGCAGCCTAAACCTGTGCCCCTAAAATCCTAATAAAAAAACTATGCTTTTCTACAGCATTATACAGCCCTTAGTATCATCCCGACCCTGCATAATATAGATAGAATATATGATACAGTTACATCCAGTGACTCACAGGTGACGTCTTCTTTGATCTGAGTCATTCATTTTTCGATTTCTTCTTCATCCAGCCCAAACCGCCATGAGAACTTCTCAGCCATGACTTGACAGACGCACTTTTCTCCAATATCATCACCATCTATATACAAACCCTTCATGAGTATTTCCTCACACAGTAATAGTGCCCACTTTGTGCTCCCATATAGCAGTAGTCCCCCTCTGTGCTTTTGTGCTCCCATATTGATACAGCACCCATATAGCAGTAGTCCCCCCCATTTAAATACAGCCGCCACATAGCAGTAGGCCTCCTCTTTGCTTTTGTGCTCCCATATAGTAGTAGGTCATTATACCTATACAGCCTCTATATAGCAGTAGGCCTATATATATATATATATATATATTTATATTCTATAAAATTACCAAATAGCAGTAGGCCGCCATATTGATGCAGCACCCATATAGCAGTATTCCCACTATTTAAATACAGCCGCCACATAGCAGTAGGCCCCCATATTGTTATAGCCCCCATAGAGTAATAGTCCCTCTATTCGATAGTGTCCTACTAAAAGTGAATTGTTACAATAGGCAGTGACGACACGTTCCCCTCCTCCTCTTTGGCAGGCTTCAGGCAGGGAAATGGAGGGACACATCAGCTGACATTACTGGCCTTCATGTTTTAGCAGATTTCCTGCGCATGGCACGTCTGCTACCAGTAGCCACTGCTATTTTAAAGTAGCGGCGTCACAAGAATGCCGGCACTCCCTCACAGCTCCACAGTGTGCCACTCAAATGCACCCTGGTTGCCGGGTTCTGGTCTAAACAATCTTCCAGGAGCTAAGCACATCAGCATGGGGGGGGCAGATAAGGAATTAAGGTCTGACTAAAGGTAAAATACCCCGTTGCAGCCCCATTGCAGAGTGGCGGGCGGGGCCTGCTAAGTTTCTTCTATTTCAAAAAAGTTTTGCTAGAGATAATGTATTCAAATTAACTCTCCTCCAGAAGGAAGAAAGCTGTCTCTCTAGTGCCACCTATAGCTAGCTATACTGTGCTTTAAAGGGGTACTCCGCTGCTAGACATCTTTTGGATAGGGGATAAGATGTCTGACCATGTGGGGTCCCGCTGCTGGGGACCCCTGCGATCTCCCTCAGCACCCAAATTTTCTAAACAAACGCCGGTTTCTTGCGGCAGTGGTCGTGACGTACTCCGGCACCAAGCGTTTTGAAATTTTTTTTCAGAATGCTGGAGCACCGGAGTACCCCTTTAATGTCCCACCCAAGTAAGAGACTTGAAACATGACTAGAGATATAAACCGGCCATTGACTGAAGGGAGGCTACATATAGGTGACACTAGAGGGACCATTTTTTTACCTGCTGAACGAGAGCTAATTTGCATATTTTTCCCATTAAGCATTGCAGTTAAGTTTCCTTGCAGCATTTGGGGCTCTTCAGTTAGTTACAGGGATTGTCTATGTCAATTCCTTGGTGATAACAGCCAATCCTCAAGGCTTTAGGGTCCAGCCAGGCTGCTTACCAAGTCCTTATTTCATATGGTCCAAGATGGCGGACAGATGGGTCTTCTCCTTGTCTTTGACAACACGCAGCTGAAAATAACCTCGTGAAATCTGAGCCCTATAAATGTAAAAGAATATGGGCCTCATAAATGAGATTTAGGAAGAAGTTGGAAAAGACTGAGCGAGAGTCCTGGGTGAGTTATCGGAGGCGTCTGAAAACGTCCTGAGCGGAGTGTTCTGCTTTGGTGTGACAGATTGCAGAGTGGCGGCCGGCCTGTACGCCGCGGTCACATACATTTGGAGAAGCGCGGCCAGCTGGCCTCATGACAGACATAACAAATCCTCTCATTTCGGAGGAGGAACATAACTTACTGTTGCAGGGAATTATTCGCCTGGACAATTTAATACTCTGCGTGCTTCGTCTGAAGAATACGTGTTTTGCGGCGAGGGAATTTTTTTTTACCCCGTACGGAGTGAAGCTGCTCATTTCTAGTATGGTATCAATTTATGGCTGCGGGACAATGGCCGATCCATCATGGTTAACTAAGTGATCGCCGGCAATAGAGACTGTGGGTTATTGGGAATGAGACGGATCAGAGCTCAGCAGGAGAATCGATGAACAAGATGTTATTAAGGAGATGCCTCAAATCCAGACACAAGCGCCGCCCTCCTACTAGGAGAAGAATTTTTGGCGCCGAGCTGTCATATAGCAGTGATATAAATAAAAGGGGTTCGCTGTGATAGACCTTCCTTATCATACGCCCTATTGATGGACCCTCTTAGACCATTGATGCTGAAGGACTCATTGATGTTATTGATATGGGGTCCATGGTGCAGTGGTGGAAGCAGAGCATAGACCTTGTGGTCCCCCACCCTTCTCCAGCTATCAGATGATTGTGGAAGCGTTTACCAGGGTTCCCCCCCATGTTGGACACAACCCACATATGTGTCAGGGGTTAAGTGAAGTTGCTTTTCTTATACACAATATATTTTAGTCTTTTGCAATTAGGGGCATTGGGAATCCATGGGGATATGGATAAACAATGAGGTGACAGCAGGGTCATCGTCTATCCAATCTATCTATCTATCTATCTATCTATCTCATCTATTTATTTATCTATCTATCTCATATCTATCTATCTCATATCTATCTCATCTATTTATTTATCTATCTCATATCTATCTATCTCATATCTATCTCATCTATTTATCTATCTATCTCATCTATTTATCTATCTATCTCATCTATTTATCTATCTCATATCTATCAATCTATCTATCTCATATCTATCTATCTATCTATCTATCTATCTGTCTGATATCTATCTATCTCATATCTATCTCATCTATTTATTTATTTATCTATCTATCTCATATCTATCTATCTATCTCATATCTATCTATCTCATATCTATCTATCTATCTATCTCATATCTATCTCATCTATTTATCTGTTTATCTATCCAATCTATCTATCTCATATCTATCAATCTATCTATCTCATATCTATCTCTCTATCTATCTCATATCTATCTATCTATCTATCTCATAGCTATCTATCTCATATCTATCTATCTCATATCTATCTATCTCATATCTATCTATCTCATATTTATCAATCTCATATCTATCTATCTCATATCTATCTATCTATCTCATATTTATCAATCTCATATCTATCTATCTCATATCTATCTATCTATCTCATATCTATCTATCTATCTCATATCTATCTCATATCTATCTATCTATCTATCTATCTATCTCATATCTATCTATCTATCTACCCAAAATACCAACAGAGCAGCACATCCAAAAAGGTAGATAAATAAGAACGGTGCCAGCGGCGGTATAGCCCGGTCAAGGCAGTCACACATCCAAGGTAGTAATCCGCAGCACTCCAAGAGTAGGTGCAAAAATAAAGTGCTTTATTCCATACTAATACAAAGCAACGTTTCAGCTGCCATGCAGCCTACTCTTGGAGTGCTGCGGATTACTACCTTGGATATCTATCTATCTATCTATCTATCCCATATCTATCCCTCTATTATCTATTTATCTATCTATCTATCTTTCATATCTATCTATCTCATATCTATCTATCTCATATCTATCTATCTATCTATCCCATATCTATCCCTCTATTATCTATTTATCTATCTATCTATCTCTCACATCTATCTATCTCATATCTATCTATCTATCTATCTATCTCATATCTATCTCATATCTATCTATCCATCTATCTATCTATCTATCTCATATCTATCTATCTCAATCTCATATCTATCCCATATCTATTTATCTCATATCTATCTATTTGTGGTGGCCCAGTACAGAAGGTGCCCTTCTGTACCCCTACCCATCCTATTGGGCAGATTCAGTCAATGTCACCTGGCCCCACACTCCTCAGAAATCTAGCCTAGTCAGTTCTATTCAGGAGATCTAGCTGAGGTTCAGCCTGAGTAAGGACCTACTTAACCCCTGTAAAAATCAAAGCTGCAAGGTAGGACCTAAACCAGTGGGAAATCTAGTCAAGTCCAGTCCAAGTCAAGTCTGTTAATAAGTGTGGCGGCATCAGTCAGGTCAGTCAAGTCCCAGCAAGCTTCCTGAAGTTCACCCTGCACCTCCCCAGAACTGAGCTTTAAAGACTGTATCACCTTGTCTGCCTCAGTAAAAAGCCATTGTTCCGTAACCTTGCATCGGAGCGAATATTTGCCTGGCGCCTGGCCCAGGAATCCTCGGCTATATCTCGGGTGGTGAATTAGGTAAACCATGCCCTGGTGCCACGAACACAAAGGGTTAATACCATCTGCCCTAAGGGTTAATAACATCTGCCTTTCCTACACCCTCACCACATATTTATCCATCTATCTCATATCTATCCATCTATCTCATATTGATCGATCTATCTATCTCCTATCTATCTCCTATCTATCTCTCTCATATCTATCTATCTATCTATCTATCTATCTCATATCTATCTATCGATCTATCTCATATCTATCTATCTATCTATCTCATCTCATATCTATCTATCTCATCTCATATCTATCTATCTCATATCTATCTATCGATCTATCTCATATCTATCTCATATCTATCTATCTCATATCTATCTATCTCATATCTATCTATCTATCTCATATCTATCTATCTCATATCTATCTATCCATCTATCTCAAATCTATCTATCTCATATTGATCGATCTATCTATCTCCTATCTATCTCATATCTATCTATCTCATATCTATCTATCTCATATCTATCTATCTCATATCTATCTATCTCATATCTATCTATCGATCTATCTCATATCTATCTATCTCATATCTATCTATCTATCGATCTATCTCATATCTATCTATCTCATATCTATCTCATATCTATCTATCTATCTCATATCTATCTATCGATCTATCTCATATCTATCTATCTCATATCTATCTATCTATCGATCTATCTCATATCTATCTATCTCATATCTATCTATCTCATATCTATCTATCTATCTCATATCTATCTATCGATCTATCTATCTCATATCTATCTATCTATCTATCTCATATCTATCTATCTATCTCATATCTATCTATCTCATATCTATCTATCGATCTATCTCATATCTATCTATCTATCTATCTATCTCATATCTATCTATCTCATATCTATCTATCGATCTATCTCATATCTATCTATCTATCTATCTATCTCATATCTATCTTTCTGCTATTGGTATCGTCTGGGACTTCTGGGACCAAGTCCATCTACAGTAAGCACCTACCTGAACTTTTTTTAAAGTGCTGCCCGAACTTTTCTTTAAACTATCTATCTATCTATCTATCTAAAAATGATAATAGGCCGCACACAAAAATTTGTGCAAAAGAAAGTGTTCTTTATTCCATATACGAGACAACGTTTCTCGCCATTTTCAAGTGTGAGATCGCTGAAACGTTGTCTCGTATATGGAATAAAGAACACTTTCTTTTGCACAAATTTTTGTGTGCTGCCTATTATCATTTTTATCTAAAGCGGGATCGGAGCACCGCGATCCAATTGGCGTGCACCCCTGGGACTTTTTACTTGATGTGCTGCTTACTATTGATCTATATCTATCTATCTATATCTTTGTGCTAGCAGTGTGCTGCTGTATTCTTCTGTTGCTGTATATTTAGCCCAGCAGCCTGCCCCTGTAAGCCAGGTTTTTACAATAGTTTGGATCAATAGTGCTGGCCAATTTATCCTTTGGTTGTATCTATCTATCTATCTATCCCATATCTATCTTTCTCATATCTATCTATCTATCTATCTATCTTCTATCTATCTAGCAACAGGAGAATACAGCAGCACACTGCTAGCACAAAGATATAGATAAAACATGAGTATATAGATAAAACATGAGAAGCTATTCAGCTATGGTGCAGTAATGAAATAGTGAGGTACTTAGCTTGCAATTTGGCAGCCAAATAGCTTGGACCGTCCCACCACGGTAAGGTGGGTCCAGATCTTGCAATGCCTGCTGATCTATTCACACAGAGGCATATTCATAGTGTAGGGTCTGTCCCAATGAGATCACCTTACCGTGGTGGGACAGTCCAAGCTATTTGGCCGCCAAATTGCAAGCTAAGTATCTCACTATTTCATTACTGCACCATAGCTGAATAGCTTCTCATGTTTTATCTATATCATTGTGCTAGCAGTGTGCTGCTGTATTCTTCTGTTGCTGTATATTTAGCCCAGTAGCCTGCCCCTGTAAGCCAGGTCCGTATAATAGTTTGGAATCAATAGTGCTGGCTGACTTATTCTTTGTTTGTATCTATCTATCTATCTATCTATCTAATATCTATCTATCTATCTAATATCTATCTATCTCATATCTATCTATCTATCTCATATCTATCTATCTATCTCATATCTATCTCATATCTACCTATCTATCTATCTATCTATCTATCTATCTATCTATCCATCTTTATCTTATCTTTCCAATTACAGACAAACCCAACATGAGATGGACGACCACCATACCGGATACATGTATTGAAATGTTCTACTAATGCATAGTTTTCAAACCAGAGTGCCTCCTCCAGTATGCAAAACTACAACTCCCAGCATGCCCGGGCAGCCAAAGGAATTATCTTTTCCTTAGAAGGGTTGCTGGGGTAGACGTTTACATATCGGAATAATAAAGGGAATATTCACTTACACAGTTTTCTTGTCCAGATGTTGCAAAACTAAAACTCTCAGTGGTTGTCCAGGCATGCTGGGAGTTGTAGTTTTGCGAAAGTTAGAGGGCAACAATTTGGAGACCACTGTTCTAGATAAAGAATATCTTTTTTTTTTGTTGTGATCAGAGTCGGTCCGTCCCCTGAGAAGTGCCGAATGTGTTAACTGGTAAGAGGGCGGCTGAGAGCCCCTCAATAAACAGGGATTTCAGTGAGCACCCGTCCTTCTGCCCATTACTATAGCAACAAATAAAATCCCTGACATGGAAAAGGAGAGGAAAAAACAAAATAGGCACCTATAACTGCAGAGAGCTCTTCAGGAGGACGTTCAGCCTGACCCCCAGGGCCTCTCAGGACGCTCCTCGCCTTTGTTCCCGGACAGGAACCTTTCACCCTGTTCAGCTTCTAAGAAGGTTCTTGACTTTTTATGGATTTTATTTATTTTTTATCATATGATGTGTATAGCCAGGGGCACAGCTATAGGGGGCGCCGAGGTGGCAGTGGCACCCGTCCGTGTTGACATAATAGACTTCAGTATATATAAACGCTCTCTGCTCTATCTGTATATTGCTGCTGCTGTCTATATTGAATCAGAATATATAGTAATTATACACCTCTCCTCTCCAGCTCTATCTGTATACTGCTGCTGTCTCTATGGAATCAGGATATATAGTAGTTATCTTCTCATCAGCTCTATATGTATACTGCTGCTGCTGCTGCTATCATTTTGGGATCGGGATATATATTATTTTATACTATACCTCCCACGTCTATCTGTATACTGCTGCTGTCTCTATGAGATCAGGATATATAATAGTTATACGCATCCACTCCAGCTCGATTTCTATGGGATTAGGATATATACACCTTCGCTCCAGCTCTATCTGTATACTGCTGCTATCTCTATGGGATCAGGATCTATAGCAGTTATACACCTCTCCTCCCAGCTCTATCTGTATACGGCTGCTGCTGTCTCTATGGGATCCGGATATATAGTAGTTATATACTTCCCCTCCAGCTCTATCTGTATACTGCTGCTGCTATCTCTATGGGATCAGGATATATAGTAGTTATACATCTCCCCTCCAGCTCTATCTATATACTGCTGCTGCTGTCTCTATGGGATCAGGATATATAGTAGTTATATACTTCCCCTCCAGATCTATCTGTATACTGCTGCTACTGTCTCTATGGGATCAGGATATATAGTAGTTATATACTTCCCCTCCAGATCTATCTGTATACTGCTGCTACCTCTATGGGATCAGGATCTATAGCAGTTATACACCTCTCCTCCAGCTCTATCTGTATATGGCTGCTGCTGTCTCTATGGGATCAGGATATATAGTAGTTATATACTTCCCCTCCAGCTCTATCTGTATACTGCTACTGTTATACAGATGGGGCTATGTTCACACATTGCATTTTTGCTGCATTTTTTCTGTTTTTGTCATCATTTTCCAAAAATCACAAGTGGTGCTACTTTACCACAGCTGTGCAAATCATGCCGAAAACAAGTATTCTTAAATAGAGCATTGCAGCCAGAGGCTCGTGACGTCACGGCCATGCCCCCTCAATGCTAGTCTATGGGAGGGGGTGTGGCCGTGACGTTACGGGCGGGGTGTGAGTGATGTCATGAGCCTCCGCCCCCATTACCAGTCATCAGGCACGGAGCAATGTCTGGGGTAACCTATTCGAGATTGCGGGGGTCCCCCACGATCAGACATCTTATCCCCTATTCTTTGGATAGGGGATAAGGTGTCTAGGGGCGGAATACCCCTTTTATGTCTTAAAAGCTTCATTAAACACCTCTATAGGTCGAATCCCTTTTGCGTCATATTAATATTTCTTTAAAAATGCATAAAAAAACTATAGAGTAAACTGACCCCAACCCACTTATGAGTCTCATCAGTTCACCCGGCGGAACTCCAACACCAGCAACCTAGTTTGATGACCAGGTGCAGTGATGAGACCCCACCCCCTTTCTGCACAGACAGTGGATTCATTCAATACGTAGGCAGCTTTAGTAAATAATTCCAGTGATGGAATTGCACATAGTATGAATCCTATCCCATGCCTGCCACCTCAGCCAAAACAGGTAAGCACATGGCATACACAAGAAGCAGAATATCCTATGCTGCACTATGTAAGCCCAAAAAAATAATAATTCTAGAGTGCTTCTTTTAAAGCCCGATCTGACAAATGGGACTTGGCTACTATCGGGAGAAGGGAGGGGGGGGGGGGTAAAAGACAGGGTAGGACTAAGAAATGGATGTGCACCAGATAATGGGCAGTATAGAGGGTCCGGACGGGTGAAGGGCCAAGCATAGTAAAAGCTTTGAATCTCTTAAAATATTTGTCTGGATTTATCATGGTCCAGGCCGCCGTCTGCGAATGTTGATCTGCGGCCAATGTGACAATAAGTTGCCCATTACTCTAATCGGGGCCATTAACCCTTTTACACACATGCCATGGGGCGACCCGTTCCCCCATCTTGGGGTTTTTGATGATTTTAGGGTCTCATTGAAGATACTTATATATCAGAAGCCATTGAGTTGACGTGAGTAGTAAGGAGGGGGAGGGGGGGGGGTATACGATCATCCGGGATGACGTCACTTTATGGATTACATTGAGGCGCTTCGGTATTATGCTTCGTAATGCCAGATGTTTGTATTACGTATTTGTTTTATTGCTCGATGTCTCGGAAATCAATACTTGGATGTTGTTCGGAGATAAAAAGCGAAGATATCGTTCTGATTGAATAGTTTTCTTCTGTGTGCAGAGCAGTGTTTCCCGACCAGGGTGCCTCCAGCTGTTGCAAAACTACAACTCCCAGCATGCCCGGACAGCCAACGGCTGTCCGGGCATGCTGGGAGTTGTAGTTTTGCAACAGCTGGAGGCACCCTGGTTGGGAAACACTGGAGAAGAGAGCTTCTTCTTTAAAGGGGTAACACTGGGGAAGTGAGCTTCTCCTTTAAAGGGGTACTCCACTGGAAAACATTATTATTTTTTTATTTTTTTTAAATCAACTGGTGCCAGAAAATACAAATTTTAATTGGCCCTTTGTCCCCATTTTACCCCCAAAAAGTGTAGTAAAAAAATGATAAACCTATTTGGTATCGCCGCATGCGTAAATATCCAAACTATTAAAATATAATGTTAATTATCCCGTACAGTGAATGTAAAAAAAAAGTCAAAAATTGCTGCTTTTTAATAACATTTTATTCCCAAATTTTTTTTTAATCAAAAATGTATTGAAAGTTTTACATAAGCAAATGTGGTATAAACCAAAAAAGTACAGATCACGGCGCAAAAAATTAGTCCTCACAACACCACTTATACGGAAAAATGAAAGTTATAGGTCAGCAAATTAGAGGGATTTTAAACGCACTAATTTGGAGATATATATATATATATATATATATATAATATATATATTTTTTTAAGTTAAGCAGATTTGTAAATGACTTCTATAAAAAAAAAATCGTAATCCTTTCAGTACTTATCAGCTGCTGTTATGATCCACCTTTCTTCCTGACCACAGTGCTCTCTGCTGACACCTCTGTCCGTGTCAGGAACTGTCCAGAGCAGGAGAGGTTTGCTATAGGGATTTGCTCCTGTTCTGGACTCTCCGTTAGGGGAAGGGCCTGTGATAGACCCAATTACCAAGTCTTGAAGTGTACCTGTCACTTTAAAAAAATTTAAAATGCCTCTGTGACCCGTCAAACATTTGTTAGTTTTTTTTTTTTTTTTTTTTTTTTTTTTTTTTTTATCAGTCGGGGTCTCAGAAACATGTCGAAAGTATTGATGGGTGGGGATCTCAGTGCTGTCAAACGTTTGTTTTAAGTGACAGGTACACTTTAAAGGGGTATTCCAGGCAAAAACTTTTTCATATATCAACTGGCTCCAGAAAGTTAAAAAGATTTGTAAATTACTTCTATTAAAAAAAATCTTAATCCTTTCAGTACTTATGAGCTTCTGAAGTTAAGGTTGTTCTTTTTTGTCTAAGTGCTCTCTGATGACACCTGTCTCGGGAACTGTCCAGTTTAGAAGCAAATCCCCATAGCAAACCTCTTCTAAACTGGATGGTTCCCGAGACACGTGTCATCATAGAGCACTTAGACAGAAAATATCAACCTTAACTTCAGAAGCTCATAAGTACTGAAAGGATTAAGATTTTTTAATAGAAGTAATTTACAAATCTGTTTAACTTTCTGGAGCCAGTTGATATATATATATATATATATATATATATATATATATATAAAAAAGTTTTTGCCTGGAATACCCCTTTAACTGGTATTGTCTTCTGATATCTCCATGAAAGGGCAGTAGGAACAGATGTAGCAGAGCCGAATTTGCCATTGAATTGTTAGTTGTATTTGCTTCATCAGGTTCTGCCTGAAGTAATACGGAAAAATCATGGATATGTCTAGGGCAACATGGCGACTTTTGACCGCAACACAGGTGGCACGAGCAAAGATCACATTGTCGTTGCAGCTAATGAAAGTAAATGGAATTGCATTGCGACCCGCTGTTGGCCTCAATTTGTGGCTATACGGTATATATACCGTATTTTCCGGCGTGTAAGACGACTGGGTGTATAAGACGACCCACAACTTTTGCAGTTAAAATATAGAGTTTGGGATATCCTCGCCGTATAAGACTACCCCTCTACCGTGAAACGGTCCCTTACCATTGTTCCCCCCACACTAGGTTGTCAGTATAGTTCCCCCAAACTAGGTTGTCAGTATAGTTCCCCTACATTAGGTTGTCAGCATAGTCCCCCCCCACATTAGGTTGGCAGTATAGTTCCCCCACATTAGGTTGTAGTTCCCCCACATTAGGTTGTCAGTATAGTTCCTCCCACATTAGGTTGTCAGCATAGTTCCCCCACATTAGGTTGTAGTTCCCCCACATAAGGTTGGCAGTATAGTTCCCCCACATTAGGTTGTAGTTCCCCCACATTAGGTTGGCAGTATAGTTCTCCCACATTAGGTTGGCAGTATAATTCCCCCCCACATTAGGTTGTAGTTCCCCCACATAAGGTTGGCAGTATAGTTCCCCCACATTAGGTTGTAGTTCCCCCACATTAGGTTGGCAGTATAGTTCTCCCACATTAGGTTGTAGTTTCTCCACATTAGGTTGGCAGTATAGTTTCCCACGCATTAGGTTATAGTTCCCCCACATTAGGTTGTCAGTATATTTTCCCCCACATTAGATTGTAGTTCCTCCCACATTAGGTTGTCAGCATAGTTCCCCCACATTAGGTTGTAGTTCCCCCACATTAGGTTGGCAGTATAGTTCTCCCACATTAGGTTGGCTGTATAGTTCCCCCACATTAGGTTGTAGTTTCCCCCACATTAGGTTGTAGTTTCTCCACATTAGGTGCAGTATAGTTTCCTCCATATTAGGTTATAGTTCCCCCACATTAGGTTGGCAGTATAGTTTCCCCACATTAGGTTGGCAGTATAGTTCCCCCACATTAGGTTGTAGTTCCCCCACATAAGGTTGGCAGTATAGTTCCCCCACATTAGGTTGTAGTTCCCCCACATTAGGTTGGCAGTATAGTTCTCCCACATTAGGTTGGCAGTATAGTTTCCCCCACATTAGGTTGTAGTTTCTCCACATTAGGTTGGCAGTATAGTTTCCCACGCATTAGGTTATAGTTCCCCCACATTAGGTTGTCAGTATATTTCCCCCCACATTAGATTGTAGTTCCTCCCACATTAGGTTGTCAGCATAGTTCCCCCACATTAGGTTGTAGTTCCCCCACATAAGGTTGGCAGTATAGTTCCCCCACATTAGGTTGTAGTTCCCCCACATTAGGTTGGCAGTATAGTTCTCCCACATTAGGTTGGCTGTATAGTTCCCCCACATTAGGTTGTAGTTTCTCCACATTAGGTTGGCAGTATAGTTTCCCCCACATTAGGTTGGCAGTAAAGTTTCCCCCACAGTAGGTTGTAGTTCCCCCACATTAGGTTGTAGTTTCCCCACATTAGGTTGTAGTTCCCCCACATTAGGTGTGCAGTATAGTTCTCTCACATTAGGTTGGCAGTATAGTTTCCTCCATATTAGGTTATAGTTCCCCCACATTAGGTTGTAGTTTCTCCACATTAGGTGCAGTATAGTTCCCCCACATTAGGTTGTAGTTCCCCCACATTAGGTTGGCAGTATAGTTCCCCCCACATTAGGTTGGCAGTATAGTTCCCCCCACATTAGGTTGTTGTTCCCCCCCACATTAGGTTGTAGTTTCCCCACATTAGGTTGGCAGTATAGTTCTCTCACATTAGGTTGGCAGTATAGTTCTCTCACATTAGGTTGGCAGTATAGTTTCCTCCATATTAGGTTATAGTTCCCCCACATTAGGTTGTAGTTTCTCCACATTAGGTGCAGTATAGTTTCCTCCATATTAGGTTATAGTTCCCCCACATTAGGTTGGCAGTATAGTTTCCCCACATTAGGTTGGCAGTATAGTTCCCCCACATAAGGTTGGCAGTATAATTTCCCCCACATTAGGTTGTAGTTCCCCCACATTAGGTTGGCAGTATAGTTCCCCCCACATTAGGTTGGCAGTATAGTTCCCCCCACATTAGGTTGTTGTTCCCCCCCACATTAGGTTGTAGTTTCCCCACATTAGGTTGGCAGTATAGTTCTCTCACATTAGGTTGGCAGTATAGTTTCCTCCATATTAGGTTATAGTTCCCCCACATTAGGTTGTAGTTTCTCCACATTAGGTGCAGTATAGTTTCCTCCATATTAGGTTATAGTTCCCCCACATTAGGTTGGCAGTATAGTTTCCCCACATTAGGTTGGCAGTATAGTTTCCCCCACATTAGGTTGTAGTTCCCCCACATTAGGTTGTAGTTTCCCCACATTAGGTTGTAGTTCCCCCACATTAGGTTGTAGTTTCCCCACATTAGGTGTGCAGTATAGTTCTCTCACATTAGGTTGGCAGTATAGTTTCCTCCATATTAGGTTATAGTTCCCCCACATTAGGTTGTAGTTTCTCCACATTAGGTGCAGTATAGTTCCCCCACATTAGGTTGTAGTTCCCCCACATTAGGTTGGCAGTATAGTTCCCCCCACATTAGGTTGGCAGTATAGTTCCCCCCACATTAGGTTGTTGTTCCCCCCCACATTAGGTTGTAGTTTCCCCACATTAGGTTGGCAGTATAGTTCTCTCACATTAGGTTGGCAGTATAGTTTCCTCCATATTAGGTTATAGTTCCCCCACATTAGGTTGTAGTTTCTCCACATTAGGTGCAGTATAGTTTCCTCCATATTAGGTTATAGTTCCCCCACATTAGGTTGGCAGTATAGTTTCCCCACATTAGGTTGGCAGTATAGTTCCCCCACATAAGGTTGGCAGTATAATTTCCCCCACATTAGGTTGTAGTTCCCCCACATTAGGTTGGCAGTATAGTTCCCCCCACATTAGGTTGGCAGTATAGTTCCCCCCACATTAGGTTGTTGTTCCCCCCCACATTAGGTTGTAGTTTCCCCACATTAGGTTGGCAGTATAGTTCTCTCACATTAGGTTGGCAGTATAGTTTCCTCCATATTAGGTTATAGTTCCCCCACATTAGGTTGTAGTTTCTCCACATTAGGTGCAGTATAGTTTCCTCCATATTAGGTTATAGTTCCCCCACATTAGGTTGGCAGTATAGTTTCCCCACATTAGGTTGGCAGTATAGTTCCCCCACATAAGGTTGGCAGTATAATTTCCCCCACATTAGTTTGTAGTTCTCCCACATTAGGTTGGCAGTATAGTTCCCCCACATTAGGTTGGCAGTATAGTTCCCCCACATTAGGTTGGCAGTATAGTTCCCCCACATTAGGTTGGCAGTATAGTTCCCCCACATTAGGTTGTAGTTCCCCCACATTAGGTTGGCAGTATAGTTCTCCACATTAGGTTGTAGTTCCCCCACATTAGGTTGGCAGTATAGTTCCCCCACATTAGGTTGTAGTTCCCCCACATTAGGTTGGCAGTATAGTTCTCCACATTAGGTTGTAGTTTCCCCACATTAGGTTGGCAGTATAGTTCCCCCACATTAGGTTGGCAGTATAGTTTCCCCCAAATTAGGTTGTAGTTTCCCCCACATTAGGTTGGCCGTATAGTTTCCCCCACATTAGGTTATTGTTCCCCCACATTTGGTAGGCAGTGGACCCTACAGGCAAGCAGCCTTCAGCCATATCCAGTGTACTGTCTGTGTACTTCCCCACTTCAGTGTTCCGTCCACCATTCCTCCGGTCACGGGTCACAATCTACTGCTATGGCCCAGCACCAGAGAAGCGGTGGTCGTTGCGCCGAAAATGACGTGCTGGTAACTTACCATGCCTGCGCGTCCTCACTGCTCCACTCTGCTGTTGCTATGGGCGCACGCACGGGATGTCAGTGACTCCAGGCAGCCCCTGGATTTGTAAAGTTAACGCATTTGAGAAAATTTTACGGGGTTAAAAAGTCGTCTTATATGCCGGAAAATACAGTGTATGTGTGTGTATATATATATATATATATATATATATATATATATATATATATATATATACACACACACACACACACACACACTGTATTTTCCGGCATATAAGATGACTTTTTAACCCCTGTTCTTAAAGGGCTACTCCAGGGGAAAACATTTGTTTTTTTAAATCAACTGGTGTCAGAAAGTTGAACAGATTTGTAAATTACTTCTATTAAAAAATCTTTACCCTTCCGGTACTTTTTAGCAGCTGTATGCTACAGGAGAAATTCTTTTTTTCTTTTTGAATTTCTTTTATTTTTTTGTCTTGTTCACAGTGCTCTCTGCTGACACCTGACATCAGGAACTGCCCAGAGCAAGAGAAAATCCCCAAGACAAAAAGCAAAGAATTTCCTCTGTAGCATACAGCTGCTAAAAAGTACTGGAAGGGTAAAGATTTTTTTTAATAGAAGTCATTTACAAATCTGTTTAACTTTCTGGCACCAGTTGATTTAAAAAAAATAAAATAAAAATAAAATGTTTTCCACCGGAGTACCCCTTTAAGAGATGTCATTTAGGTCATAGTGGTGATCACTCAGCTTGAACCTTAAAGGGTAGTCCAGTGGTGAAAAACTTATCCCCTATCCTAAGGATAGGGGATAAGTTTGAGATCGCGGGGGGTCCGGCCGCTGGGGCCCCTGCGATCTCTCTGTACAGGGGCCCCGGCTCTCGGCCCAGATAGCGAGTGTCGACCCCTGCACGAAGCGGCGGCTGACACGCCCCCTCAATACATCTCTATGGCAGAGCCGGAGATTGCCGCAGGCAGCGCTTCGGCTCTGCCATAGAGTTGTATTGAGGGGGCGTGTCGGCCGCCGCCTCGTGCGGAGGTCGACACGCCCCTTTCCCGCGGGCTGTCGGGGCTCCGTACAGGAGATCGCAGGGGGCCCCAGCGGTCGGACGCCCCGCGATCTGCAACTTATCCCCTATCCTTAGGATAAGGGATAAGTTGTTCACCACTGGGTCACCACTGGACTACCCCTTTAAAGTTAAACCTTAAAATAACCAAATGGAATGTTAGGTGGAGTCGGTCAAAGGAGGAGACAGTCACCCCTACAGAGGGTCACTGGGCTGACTCCCTGACCACAGATGGTGCCTCTTCTTCTCCGGCTTAGATACCTTGCTGCAACCCAGTGTCTCCCAACCAGTGTGCCTCCAGCTGTTGCAAAACTACAACTCCCAGCATGCCCGGACAGCCAACGGCTGTCCGGGCATGCTGGGAGTTGTAGTTTTGCAACAGCTGGAGGCACCCTGGTTGGGAAACACTGCTGTAGTCGTGGTTTTACCGGTGAAATGATCTCATTGTGGAGGAGCCCCGACCACTCAACCAGATGAATTCGGCATATATTACCGGCTGACAGATGGGCCAAGTCAACAAACTGGGAACACAAGAAAGACAAAATGGATTAGGCAATTAAAAGTTTATGGAAGCCGCAGCCGATGACGAGCTGTCAGCTGGAGTGAGCTGTAAAAAAACACAGGGCATCATGGGAATATCACTGCGCCCGCAGCATCCTGGGATTAACTAATTATTGCTAAATTTGCAAACTGGGGGGGCGGGGGGGGGGGGGGGTTGTATGGTGAAGGGTATCAAGGGACGGGCACGAAAATATTCTGCATTTGCTTCACTCACCTGAGGGTACTCACACTCATTGAAGAGACCCAGTCTGGCAATGCTTCATGGGAAGACATTATGCAAATTAGATCTTCTTACAAAGGAAGAAAACCCAAAGACCCAACAGAAAATCACACTGTTTAATGTGTCAGAGGAAGTGGTCAGTCCTGGGTCAGCTGACTTCCTGGGAACTACAGGACGACATCATCGCTTATTAGATTGTCTCTGACAGCTCCCAGAGCCCTCTTCTCCCAGCTCTATCTGTATACTGCTGCTTTCTCTATGGGATCACAATATATAGTAGTTTATACACCTACCCTCCAGCTCTATCTGTATACTGCTGCAGCTATATCTGTATACTGCTGCAGTATATCCTATGTGATCAGGATATACAGTCGTTATACACCTTCCCTCCAGCTCTCTGTATACTGCTGCTATCTCTATGGGATCAGGATATATAGTAGTTATACACCTCCCTCCCAGCTCTATCTGTATACTGCTGCTATCTCTATGGGATCAGGATATATAGTAGTTATACATCTCCCCTCCAGCGCTATCTGTATACTGCTGCTATATCTACGGGATCAGGATATATAGTAGTTATACACCTCTCCTCCAGCTCTATCTGTATACTGCTGCTATCTCTATGGGATCAGGATATATAGTGGTGTACACCTTCCTTCTTGCTCTATCTGTATACTGCTGCTGCTATATATATGGCATCAGGATATATAGTATGTATATACCTCCCCTCCCAGCTCTATCTGTATACTGCTGCTATCTCTATGGGATCAGGATATATAGTCGTTATACACCTTCCCTCCACCTCTATCTGTATACTGCTGCTGCTATCTCTATGGGATCAGGATATATAGTAGTTATACACCTCCCCTCCAGCTCTATCTGTATACTGCTGCTATCTCTGTGGGATAAGGATATATAGTAGTTATATACCTCCCCTCCAGCTCTATCTGTATACTGCTGCTGCTATCTATATGGATCAGGATATATAGTAGTTATACACCTCCTCTCCAGCTCTATCTGTATACTGCTGCTATCTATATGGGATCAGAATATATAGTAGTTATACACCTTCTCCCCAGCTCTATCTTTATTTTGGTGCTATCTTTTTGGAATTAGGATATATAGGAATTATACATCTCCCCTTTAGCTCTGTCTGTATACTGCTATTTCTATGGTATTAGGATATACAGTGGTTATACACTTCCCCTCCAGCTCTATCTGTATACTGCTGCTATCTCTGTGGGATCAGGATATACAATAGTTATACACCTCCCCTCCAGCTCTATCTGTATACTGCTGCTGTCTCTGTGGGATCAGGATATACAATAGTTATACACCGCCCCTCCAGCTCTATCTGTATACTGCTGCTATCTCTGTGGGATAAGGATATATAGTAGTTATATACCTCCCCTCCAGCTCTATCTATATACTGCTGCTGCTCTCTCTTTTTTTCCCCCCAGTTTTTATTTTGACTTTGAATTTAGGCAAAAATTGTGCTATTTTTCACAATCGGCAGTGAAAATGTCTCTACAGCAATTCTGTAAAATCGAAACTAAGGCTCGGCCAAATTCGTCAAAAACCTGTCAAAAATCCTGTGACAATGCAACATAGGAACAGAGCCGGAAGTCTTCAAATCTTCATAAAACACCATAATTGTGATTATGTCACTTTGCCAAAAAAAAAAAAAGGCATCAAAACTGCACACATTGTGAACTGTCACCCACTTGAGTTTCGGCTGTTTAGGCTTCTGGTTGCTGGAGTCTATCCAGGTGATTGGGTCTCATTAGGTGCATTGTAGTGATGAGACTCCACACTCTCTCTCTTCAAAGCTTTAGGAAATCACTTCTGTTCTAGTGCTTGCTTGTTAGGCTGTGAAGGTATTGCAGGGGCCTTTAGGGTGAGAGAACATCTTTGTGTAAAGCAGTGTTTTCCAACCAGGGTCCCTCCAGCTGTTGCAAAACTACAACTCCCAGCATGCCCGGACAGCTGTTCAGGCATTCTGGGAGTTGTAGTTTTGCAACAGCTGGAGGCACCCTGGTTGAGAAACACTGGTATAAGTGTTGTAATATATGGCAGAGGGATTTTTTGGTGTCTTTTGTTTATGGTGCATTCTGATTTTTTACATCAAAAGCTCTTACTAAACTGCTGGAAAATAAAAATGTCCTGTCTAACTCTGCATATATCCTTAACTCCACCACCCAAGAGAGGAACATCAGTTACTGGTGAAATAATTTATATGCAAATGGGAGCAGTATTATAGTACTTGTATATAGGAGACAGTATTATAGTAGTTATATTCTTGTATATAGGAGCAGTATTATAGTAGTTATATACTTGTATATAGGAGCAGTATTATAGTAGTTATATTCTTGTATATAGGAGCAGTATTATAGTAGTTATATTCTTGTATATAGGAGCAGTATTATAGTACTTGTATATAGGAGACAGTATTATAGTAGTTATATTCTTGTATATAGGAGCAGTATTATAGTAGTTATATTCTTGTATATAGGAGACAGTATTATAGTAGTTATATTCTTGTATATAGGAGCAGTATTATAGTAGTTATATACTTGTATATAGGGGGCAGTATTATAGTAGTTATATTCTTGTATATAGGAGCAGTATTATAGTAGTTATATTCTTGTATATAGGAGCAGTATTATAGTAGTTATATTCTTGTATATAGGAGCAGTATTATAGTAGTTATATTCTTGTATATAGGAGGCAGTATTATAGTAGTTATATTCTTGTATATAGGAGCAGTATTATAGTAGTTATATTCTTGTAAATAGGAGCAGTATTATAGTAGTTATATACTTGTATATAGGGGGCAGTATTATAGTAGTTATATTCTTGTATATAGGAGCAGTATTATAGTAGTTATATTCTTGTATATAGGAGGCAGTATTATAGTAGTTATATTCTTGTATATAGGAGCAGTATTATAGTAGGTATATTCTTGTATATAGGAGCAGTATTATAGTAGTTATATACTTGTATATAGGGGGCAGTATTATAGTAGTTATATTCTTGTATATAGGAGCAGTATTATAGTAGTTATATTCTTGTATATAGGAGGCAGTATTATAGTAGTTATATTCTTGTATATAGGAGCAGTATTATAGTAGTTATATTCTTGTATATAGGAGCAGTATTATAGTAGTTATATACTTGTATATAGGGGGCAGTATTATAGTAGTTATATACTTGTATATAGGGGGCAGTATTATAGTAGTTATATACTTGTATATAGGGGGCAGTATTATAGTAGTTATATTCTTGTATATAGGAGCAGTATTATAGTAGGTATATTTTTGTATACAGGAGCAGTATTATAGTAGTTATATTCTTGTATATAGGAGCAGTATTATAGTAGTTATATTCTTGTATATAGGAGCAGTATTATAGTAGTTATATACTTGTATATAGGGGGCAGTATTATAGTAGTTATATTCTTGTATATAGGGGGCAGTATTATAGTAGTTATATTCTTGTATATAGGAGCTGTATTATAGTAGTTATATTCTTGTATATAGGAGCAGTATTATAGTAGTTATATTCTTGTATATAGGGGGCAGTATTATAGTAGTTATATTCTTGTATATAGGAGGCAGTATTATAGTAGTTATATTCTTGTATATTGGAGCAGTATTATAGTAGTTATATTCTTGTATATAGGAGCAGTATTATAGTAGTTATATTCTTGTATATAGGAGGTAGTATTATAGTAGTTATATTCTTGTATATAGGAGCAGTATTATAGTAGTTATAGTCTTGTATATAGGAGCAGTATTATAGTAGTTATATTCTTGTATATAGGAGCAGTATTATAGTAGTTATATTCTTGTACATAGGAGGCAGTATTATAGTAGTCATATTCTTGTATATAGGAGCAGTATTATAGTAGTTATATTCTTGTATATAGGAGGCAGTA
This sequence comes from Hyla sarda, assembly GCF_029499605.1. Taxonomy (NCBI): domain Eukaryota; kingdom Metazoa; phylum Chordata; class Amphibia; order Anura; family Hylidae; genus Hyla; species Hyla sarda. The sequence goes on from NC_079194.1 coordinate 293,153,827, forward strand.
TTATAGTAGTTATATTCTTGTATATAGGAGCAGTATTATAGTAGTTATATTCTTGTATATAGGAGCAGTATTATAGTAGTTATATTCTTGTATATAGGAGGCAGTATTATAGTAGTTATATTCTTGTATATAGGAGCAGTATTATAGTAGATATATTCTTGTATATAGGAGCAGTATTATGGCAGTTATATTCTTGTATATAAGGAGGCAGTATTATAGTAGTTATATTCTTGTATATAGGAGCAGTATTGTAGTAGTTATATTCTTGTATTTATTTGGAGACCCTTGCCTTGTGTCACTACTAGTCTATTGTATATACATTGGTGGTGAATCAGCCTAGTAATCTAATATGTCAGGTTACTCTGTCCTGCTCCTCCATGCTGGTACTTAGGGGCTGATCTTTTGACTTGATGCCCTCAGGGTCTATGTCTGTCTGTTGATCCATGAGTTCTGCCGGATTCTCCTGATACTCTAGGTGACGGGTTACAGTATAGTAGTGACATCTGGCACACATGACGTTCCCGAGAGGACCCCCCCCCCCCCCCCCCCGCAGCTGTCATGGCCTCTACGCTTAGCGCCCCCTCTCCAGACCTTTTCCACAGCTGAGGGCACCATGACCAACCCCAAGGGGACCTGGCAGAGCCCCAACGCTCGTATTGTCAATATGTTCAAATACAGATACATATTGGGAATAAAATTCCCATGGCAGAACTAAGCCTAAAACAAGCTATTAGTCCTCGAAAATACAGGACCCCAGGATGTCCTCTTGTGTGTCAAATCCGTAATTCTCTTGCGGCTTAAGGTGAACAATGTAACCCCAGTTAGTATTATTTTATTTGTTACTTTATGTATTCTTCATTCATGATTTATTTGTAATTGTTTTTTATTTATTTATTTTATTTTTTATTTATTTTATAATGTAAATTTATTTATTTTATTTTATTTCGTTATTATTATTATTATTTTGTTTTCTATTTTTCTCTGCCGATTTCGACATTCTCTCCGGTCCCCGGTTATAGTCGTCTGGCATTTTTGCTCTGTGATTACACAATACCCATTAAGACGTGCTGTGAGGCCGTGCAGCCCGCCGTAATAGATTTGTTTTGTGTGTTACATAAATTGCCATGGAAACAAAGTATGTTCTATTTCGGCATCAAACATCTAAAAGCACCTCCACTTAATTCCCCTCTTGGAGGACAAGTGCTTGAGCTCTCGACTACAGGCCTGACTTTTAACGGTGTCGATGCCAACCTCCGTTTTCCAAAAATCGGACTGCGCAGATGTAGCAGAGCCGAGTTGGTCAGATGTGCTTCCCCTGCGATATTATCCTTAAAGGGGTACTCCTCTCCAAAATATTTTTTTTTAAATCAACTGATGCCAAAAAGTTATACAGATTTGTAAATTACTTCTATTTAAAAATCTTAATCCTTCCAGTACTTATCAGCTGCTATATGTTGCACAGGAAGTTCTTTTCTTTTTGAATTTCCTTTCTGTCTGACTACAGTGCTCTCTGCTGACACCTCTGTCCATTTAGGAACTGTCCAGAGTAGGAGCAAATCCCCATAGCAAACCTCTCCTGCTCCGGACAGTTCCTAAAATGGACAGAGGTGTCAGCAGAGAGCACTGTGGTCAGACAGAAAGGAAATTCAAAAAAGGAAAGAACTTCCTGTGCAACATATAGCAGCTGATAATTACTGGAAGGATTAAGATTTTTAAATAGAAGTAATTTATAACTCTCTGGCACCAGTTGATTTAAAAAAATAATGTTTTCCAGAGGAGTACCCCTTTAAGACATTGTTTTCCAATTAGGGTGCCTCCAGCTGTTATAAAACTATAACTCCCAGCATGCCCGGACAGCCAAAGGCTGTCCGGGCATGCTGGGAGTTGTAGTTTTGCAACAGCTGAAGGCACCTTGGTTGTAAAACACTGCTATGTTCCCCATTCTGGGGTGTCAACTCTGGAAAATGTTAATTTTTTTTTTAATTAACTGATGCCAGAAAGTAAAACAGATTTGTAAATTACTTCTATTTAAAAAAAATCTTAACCCTTCCAGTACTTATCAGCTGCTGTATGCTCCACAGGAAGTTCTTTTTCTTTTTGAATTTCTTTTCTGCTCTCTGCTGACACCTCTGTCTGTCTCAGGAACTGTCGGAAGAGTAGGAGCAAATCCCCATAGAAAACCTATCCTGCTCTGGACAGTTCCTGATATGGACAGAGGTGTCAGCAGAGAGCACTGTGGTCAGACAGAAAGGAAATTCAAAAAGAAAAGAACTTCCTGTGGAGCATACAGAAGCTGATAAGTACTGGAAGGATTAAGATTTTTTTTTTTTTAAATAGAAGTAATTTACGAATCTGTTTAACTTTCTGGCACCAGTTGATTTAACATAAAAATGTTTTTTTCACCGGAGTACCCCTTTAACCCCATGTATATGGTTTAGAAATAAATTGCGCTCTGCTTCGTCTCCTTTTCTGTATAACGAAGTATTTTTTGTCAGCGGTCTGGACCGATTTAAGGTTTCCTAATCTCATTCCTTTTACAACAAATTCCGTCTCCTCCGGGACTTGTTGGGGTTTCACAAGCCTCATGTCCCATAATAGATCAATATGGGCCCTTTACATGCAGCCTCCTGGGACTGTTTAAAAGACCTGTATGAGTCCCGGTTATGGGATGGATCCTAATAAAAGGTCACATATTGATCGCCGGAATACGGTCGCTGTGCGCTTGTTATTTTTGGGTGTAAATTGGGTTTCTGTGAAATTGCAAAGAGGATTTAAAGGTTTTGGCAAATGGTTTTGGGCAGTGTTTCCCAACCAGGGTGCCTCCAGCTGTTGCAAAACTACAACTCCCAGCATGCCCGGACAGCCAAAGGCTGTCCGGGCATGCTGGGAGTTGTAGTTTTGCAACAGCTGGAGGCACCCTGGTTGGGAAACACTGGTTTAGGGTCTTGAGATCAGGACATTGATGGGACTTTTCAATTAGGGCTTTTATTTTCTAACATATCCCATCCCCCTCTAATCTTGGACTCTTAGATTAATGTATGCAAAATAACCTTCCAATTGCATGTTATTAAAAAATATGCTTCTTTCTATTTAATTTTCCACTTTGAAAAAATGACCACTAGGGGGTCTCACTACCAGTCCTGGCCGCAAGCCTTTTTTTTTTTTTAAATAGATTTCAGACTCATGCTGGAGTCCTAAATCATAGACTACAACCGGGACACAGACAAGCTCAGCTCTGCTCCCTGGCAGGAAGCAGTGCTGAGCTTGTCTGTGTCCCGGCTGCAGTCGGAGATTTAGGACTCCAGCATGAGTCTGGAATCTAAAATAAAAAAATAAAAACTTGCGGCCAGGACTGGTAGGGAGACCCCTAGTGGTCATTTTTTCAAAGTGGAAAATTAAATAGAAAGAAGCATATTTTTTAATAACATGCAATTGTAAAGTTATTCTGCAGACATTAATCTATAATATATCAAAAGTTTTTTTTTAATGAAAGATACCCTTTAAGTTATTGGAATTAAAAGTAACAAATGGAACAAAAAAATTAATAAAATTGTGCAATTATTGTTATTGTTTTTTTTTCGAATATAATTTTTATTTAGTTTCTGCATATGAAATTGAGAATGACGATTGACAGAAAGTTTATGGAAGGACTCGGCGTTGTCAACGCTTTTTTGTTAAAAATGGCCGCATGACGGCCCAAACCAATCTCCTAGCTCATAGGGTTTTCATAAATTTTGGTGAAGCGTACAGAAATAATAAATAAATAGGCTTTGAATTATGTATATGCCAGGACAACTCTATAGTATATGTATATATAGATATAGGGTCTGTGTGGAAACCCCTATATATGTCCCCCAATACAGACCATGAACAAGTGCCACCTGTTGCTTTCCCATGTCGAATGTCCCATTGATATTCTCCATTGATGTACAAAGACTGAGAAGTATATAAAAGATTGATCAGAACTGACATACAAGGACGCACTTTGCACCTGCCCTTGTTGGCGCTTTGAAAAATTACTGCCCGTCAGCGTTACACAGAGGGGCAACCTAGGGGGTCACTTCCGGCGTTTGAAGTTGGGGACCACGAGCTGTCGGGGTCAGGCGTCAGGGCGGCTTCCTAGGAGGATTCATCTGCTGTACAGACATACACAATGGGTATTTGAGTTGGAGGCAGATGTAGCTGTGCTGAGGTTGTCATTCGGCACAGTGGAGTGTAGTAGCACAATGTTTTAATCTGTGGTCTGTAGGTGTCTACAGGAGTTTGTAGGAGTTGAATGACAGGTTTAGCGCTAGAACATTTGTATCTCGAAGCGTATAGCATAGACGAGTGTATTGGTATTTGTTCACTTTCTCATTCCTGTTTTCATCCATTGCATAAAATATTCAGGAAACCGGGGAGTGGACACCTGTACACCGGGCCACCTGGGAAGAAATGCTCTACCACTCTGCTGAATGGAGGGAACGGAGGCTTCAACATTGGACCACCAGGGAAAGGATACTTGGCCACTAGACATAGAACACATGACCACTAAACCTCTATGGAAGGGTTAAAGGGGTATTCCAGGAAAAAACTGGCTCCAGAAAGTTAAACAGATTCGTAAATGACTTCTATTAAAAATACCTCAATCCTTCCAATAGTTATCAGCTGCTGAAGTTGAGTTGTTCTTTTCTGTCTGGCAACAGTGCTCTCTGCTGACATCTCTGCATGTCTCGGGAACTGCACAGAGTAGGAGAGGTTTGCTATGGGGATTTGCTTCTACCTTGGACAGCTCCTGAGACAGGTGTCATCAGAGAGCACTTAGACAGAAAAGAACAACTCAACTTCAGCAGCTCATAAGTACTGAAAGGTTTAAAAAAAAATTATAGAAGTCATTTCCAAATTTAACTTTCTGGACCAGTTCATATATATATATATATATATAATTTTTTTTTTCCTGGATAACCCCTTTAATTTTGATGGCCTATTCGTAGTCTATTGCTTCAATATCAGATCAGTGGGGGTCCGACCCTTGAACCTTCACCTCATCAGCTGATTGTGGGGGGTCACGGTTATCTGGCAAGTGCTTTGGCCTCTGTAGTGTTTAGCAGGCGCGGCTCTGTACATTTTGTAGTACAGTTTCTACGTTTTCTATACAGACCTGCACGTCCGCACATAAACAAGCCGCACGCCGCCGCTGTAACACGCCGTGTAATGTGCTCTCCCGACCTTCTGGGTAAAAGCTTTTCATTACTGATGATGGCGGCCGCTGTAATTACGCGGAGGAGACCCGGCCGCCCCTGCTTTACTGCATTGTTGGCTTCATGGAGAAGGATTTTATTGACTCGCTCAGTAATTGGACGCATTTCTCTGCTATATGGGCTGTAATAGCGCTCGGCGCGGAGGACGGAAGCAGATGGGAATTAGGGCTTTAATTTTTGAGATTCGATATAATGGAGGAGAGGTATATACCTCATATTAGACCCATGAGAAGTCTGGGGTTCTCTTCTAGAGTTCGATATCCAGTTTTTACACAGACTGACTATCCATAATTCAGGGGGACATTTTGTAATACTTTCGGGGGGCTGAGAATCTTCACCATTGGTCCCTGAGGTTCAGTCCTGTCCTAATAGATGCCAAATCATTAACTTACATTTCCTCTATAGCAAATCTCCTCTTATTTTCACTTCTCTCTTCTGTTCTTCTTTCCTCCTCTTTTTTCTCGTCTCCCTCTATCTCTCTTTTCTTCAGTCTTTCTTCCCCTAACTTTGATCTCTGCCCTCCTCTCTATTATCCTCATCTTTTTCTCCTCTTCTCTCTTTTCCTCTCTTCTGTTTGTTATCTTTGATCTCTCTTCATCTTTTATGGATCCCCCTTTCTCCTCTTTTCTTTTCAATCTAACTTCTCATCTCTTTTATTCCTCTTCTTCTGTCCTCTCTTTGAAATCTATTCTTCTCTTCTCCCCTGTCTTCTCTTTTAATATATTTTTTTATCACTCTTCTCTCCTCTCTTTTCTCCTTTCCTCTTTTCTCTCTTTTCTCCTCTCCTCTCTTGTCCTCTCCTCTATCTCTCTTCTCTCCGCTCTTCGATCTCTTCTCTCCTCTCCTCTATTCGATCACTCTTTTCTCCTCTCTTTTCTCCTCTCCTCTCTTGTCCTCTCCTCTATCTCTCTTCTCTCTTCTCCTCTATCTCTCTTCTCTCCTCTCCTCTATCTCTCTCCTCTCCTCTCTTCGATCTCTTCTATCCTCTCCTCTCTTCGATCTCTCCTCTCCTCTCTTCGATCTCTCCTCTCCTCTCTTCGATCTCTCCTCTCCTCTCCTCTCTTCGATCTCTTCTCTCCTCTCCTCTCTTCGATCTCTCCTCTCCTCTCTTCGATCTCTCCTCTCCTCTCTTCGATCTCTCCTCTCCTCTCTTCGATCTCTCCTCTCCTCTCTTCGATCTCTTCTCTCCTCTCTTCGATCACTCTCCTCTCTTCGATCTTTTCTCCTCTCTTCGATCTCTCTTTTCTCCTCTCCTCTCTTCGATCTCTTCTCTCCTCTCCTCTCTTCGATCTCTTCTCTCCTCTCCTCTCTTCGATCTTTTCTCCTCTCCTCTATCTCTCTTTTCTCCTCTCCTCTCTTCGATCTCTTCTCTCCTCTCCTCTCTTCGATCACTCTCCTCTTCTCTCTTCGATCTTTTCTCCTCTCCTCTATCTCTCTTTTCTCCTCTCCTCTCTTCGATCTCTTCTCTCCTCTCCTCTCTTCGATCACTCTCCTCTTCTCTCTTCGATCTTTTCTCCTCTCTTCGATCTCTTCTCTCCTCTCCTCTCTTCGATCTCTTCTCTCCTCTCCTCTCTTCGATCTCTTCTCTTTTCTCCTCTCTTCGATCTCTTCTCTCCTCTCCTCTCCTCTCTTCGATCTCTTCTCTCCTCTCCTCTCCTCTCTTCGATCTTTTCTCCTCTCTTTGATCTCTCTTCTTCTCTCCCCCTTTTGATCTGGTTTTGCCTACTTTTTTCTCGCTCCGATCTCGATTATCCTTTCTTTAATCTCTCTTCTTCCCCTTCTTTTTCCCCCTCAATCTGTCTTCTACTATTCTCTGATCTCTCTTCTTCTCTCCAATCATTCTTTATTTCTTCTCTTCAATCTTTCTTCTCCTCTCTTGGATTTCTCTTGTCTTCAGTCTCTGTCTTCTCTCCTTCCATCTCTCTTCTCCTCTCTTCTTTTCTAAGGTCTCTCTGATCCTTTCTATCTCTCTTCTACTCTCCCATCTTTGATCGATCTTCCCCTTTCCTCCAATTCCTTTCTCCTCTCTTCCCTTCCATCTCTCTCCTCCTCTCTTCTTATCTATTAGATCTCTTTCCTTTCAGTGTTATCTATACATACTACATCCTAGTCTACTCCGACTGTTGTTGGTGAATTCACATATTTCTTGTCATTTCTCCCGCCATCTGCCTTTTGCAGGTTTTTCAGACTATATGGTGCCAGGTTAGCAGAATTTCACTGTTTGTATAGTTATAATGTGATACTTTGCACAGTATTTTCGGAGTTGGTATGGTAGGCTTTGTATACCAGTGCTACTGTTTCATACTACAAATCTCTCTAGGCCATATAGGCAGCCCTTATTGCAGTGTTTCCCAGCCAGTGTGCCTCCAGCTGTTGCAAAGCTACAACTCCCAGCATGCCCGGACAGCCGAAGGCTGTCCGGGCATGCTGGGAGTTGTAGTTTTGCAACAGCTGGAGGCACACTGGTTGGTAAGCACTGCAATAAGGGCCACTGGACGGCCCTTCTATACAGTATAGATGTATAGCATCAGTTTTGCTTGGTATCTGGTGCCACTTTTCCTGCTCTTGATCCCACCTGGCTGATTAAAGTGTGGCGCAGGCACAGAAACATGAGTGGGGTCTGCGCCCCTATTGAGTTGGTGAAGTGGCATACGTGGGAGTATGTGATTACCGGATCAATCAGCTGAGGGGACGGCTTCACTTACGGTGATTGAAGTACAGGTTTTATCGGACGCCGCTCTGAGCGCACTGACCTACGTACAAGTACCAATCATCTGTACCTGCACATTGTACCGCCGCCGCACATTCTGCACAATAATATGGCCGCATAATTAAGAGCCACTCGTCAGTAAGCAGAGCCGCACCATCAAGAGCGCCCCCTCCCCACGCAAGTCATCCTCTTCTCTCAAGATTTTGCCCATTCTATTCAGCTGTTTCCGAGTAATATCTTTGGTTAGACAAAAAAAAAAAAAGCTGGGTTACACTATGGCTTCCATAACAGCTTTTCTGGGGTTTGTCACTCAGCTTTCCTAGAGTCCTGAATGTCACATGTGCCTAATAATAATAGTCATCCATCTTTTTTTTTTGGAAATAACCTTAAAGGGGTACTCTGCCCATGTGCCGTTAAGGTGGTATGGCACGGGCTCCTGACTCAGGCCCGCGTCATACCGGCCGGCTCCCAGCTGATTCCTGTAGCTGGGGGCCGGCGTTAATAGCCGACACGCGGCGATCGCCATGGCCGGCTATTAACCCTTTAGATCACCCCTGTCAAAGCTGACAGCGGCATCTAAAGGTGCCTTTATCCGATCCCTGGTGGTCCAGTGGGGTGGATTACCCCCCCCCCCCCTGCAGCGCGATCGCGGGGGGAGGGGGGGGGGGGTGCGATCAACTGTGGAAGTAGCCTGACGGCTTGCCTCTCCTCCTGTGCCGGCTCCGGTGCTCAGAATGATAAAGCCTGGCAGGATCAGGCTTTATCAATCGAATGCAGAGCACACAGATCAATGTGGTTCTATGGAACCACATTGATCTGTATGAGGAATCAAATGATGATTCCCTAAGGGGAGTATAAGTGTAAAAAAAAAGTTTTAAAAAAAGTTTAAAAACACATTCATTAACCCCTTCCTTGTTAAAAGTTTAAATTACCCCCCTTTTCCCAAATTCCATATAAAAAATATATAAACATAATAAAAATAAACATATGGTATCGCCGCGTGTGTTAATGACAGAACTATAAAAATAAATCTAATTAAACCGCACGTCCAATGGCGTACACGCAAAAAAAAATTCAAAAGTCCAAAATAGAATATTTTTTGTCACTTTTTATACCATAAAAAAAAGGAATAAAAAGTGATCAAAAAGTCCGATCAAAACAAAAAGGGTACCGATTAAAACTTCAGATCACGGTGCAAAAAATGAGCCCTCATACCACCCCTTATGCCGAAAAATGAAAAAGTTATAGCAGTCAGAAGAGGACAATTTTAAATGTATTAATTTTCGTGCATGTAGTTAAGATTTTTTCCAAAAGTTCAACAAAATCAAACCATTATAAGTAGGGGATCATTTTAGTCGTATGGATCTAGAGAATAAAGATAAAGTGTAGTTTTTACCGAAACATGTACTGCGTAGAAACAGAAGCCCCAAAAAAAATTTTAATTGTGTTTTTTCCTTCAATTTTGTCGCACAATTTGTTTTCCCACTCTGCCGTAGATTTTTGGGTAAAATGACTGATGTCATTGCAAAGTAGAATTTGTGGCGCAAAAAATAAGCCATCATATGGATTTTTAGGTGCAAAATTTAAAGGGTTATGATTTTTAAAATGTAAGGTGGAAAAAACGAAAGTGCAAAAAACAGAAAAACGCTTGGTCCTTAAGGGGTTATAGAAGATATGTTATGCATAAAAACTTATGTGCAGGATATCTATCTGCAGGATAGGGAATAAGTTTTAGATTGTGGGGGGGTCTGACCCCTTGTCCCCCCCCCCCGTGATCTTCTGCACGGGCCCCCTGATCTCCCTGGTAACGGGGAGACACGTCCCCTCCATATATCTCTATGGGAGAGCTGGAGATAGGCGAATCGCCCTCCCATAGAGATATATAAAGGGGGCATGTCGGCCGCTGCAGGGGGCCCTTACAGGAGATCGCGCGGGTCCCAGCGGGGACATGATTTTATGCATGATACTTCTCCTTTAATTTCCTAGAAGCAAGGTATAGGGCATGGCGTGTTTAAAATACTTGAATGGGGTATCCGGAATTTGGAAACCATGGTGTCACGTAGGGCAGGAAAATGTGCAGCCCTGAGCCGACTTGCGCATCTGCCCTAGACAGTGGATCAACAACTGGACGGCAGTCCCTGCATTATATAAGGTGCAGGGGCGACACAAGTCAAAACAATAAACAGAACTGTACGGAGGTCAGGGAAACAGATTAGGACACAAAGGGTAATCAGGCAACAACAAACAGGAAAAATAGTATATAAAGGCAGGAATGCAGAATAGTATATAAAGGCAGGAATGCACAGTAGCAACAAACAGGTATCAGGAATATATAACGGCAGCTATATATATATATATATATACTGACTGACAGCTACAGGACCAAAGAAAAATGGCAGGTATGAGAGAAATGACAAACATGCTTCTAGAAAGATATAGCGGCAGGTTTACCAGGAATGAAAGTGAGTGAACAAGTATCTGAAGTCAGGACATTATACAGATGTCAATTAACAGGTTTAGGATCAAACAAAACAAAACAGAAGTATAACACACCAGGCTAGAGGAAAGGAAAGAAAAGCAATAGATCAGGACCTATACCAAGGTGAAGTACAAAAGACAAACAGGTCAGGATACAAGTCAGGATATAGCTTCAGATAACCAACCAGACTCAACAGAAGTATAACACACAAGGCAAAGGGCAAAGAAAGAGAAGCAATGGATCAGGGCCAATACCAAGGTGAAGTACAAAACACAAACAGGTCAAAATATAAGTCAGCATACAGCTTCAGGTAACAAATACAAACTAGACAGTATAAAACTAACCTTAAGTACAGATCAGTACAGATCACAAGACAGACAGGACTAGGCTAAAAACTAGATAAACTGGTCAGACCTACAAAGCTATAGCAAATCAAACTAACAAGCCAGAACTGAAACAGACAAGAATAACTTAAGAGCAAAGCCAAAAGGCTGAGAAGGAATCTAAATACCCCTCCTCAGCTGCTGATTGGCCCTGGCTTGTAACTCCTAACTGACCAGAATGCAGCATGCAAAGCCTGGTCTGGTGTGATCGTTACACATGGCTTCTTTCTTCCCAAAATGGTGCCACACTTATCCCTATGTATCGTATGGTATCACAACTATTGACTTAAATGGAACTTCAGTAGAGAACCAGACACAACCCACAGAATAGTCTGGTGCTGTTGTAAAAGAAAGCAGCCATGTTTTTCTAATCTTGGACAAACTTTTGTGTATTTATTGGGACAAAAGACATGACATGATGACATCTGGGATCCCATAGTTGTCAGATGTATAATGTGCACCCCCTCCCCCCCATCATTATATTATTGACCCCTGATTGAGCGAATCTCAAAGTCTATGCCAACCTCCTTCTACTTACTAATTGTATTGTACATCAAACCCACTTATCATTGACTTGTGCCTTTACAGGAGAACCGACAAGATGGAGGGCGATAGTATGAGCTGCGTCAAATACCTCATGTTTATCTTCAACTTCTTCATCTTTGTGAGTATTTGACAATGTTTATCGTCTCATTTTCACTTAACCTGTGCACGTCCCTGCCGTGTGTGTGACTAGAAAGGGGGCTCGAGCCCCTGCCTTTTTATGTTTTTCCTAAAAGTGCCCTGGGCAGTGCTGGTATGTCTGGCATCATTATGTTATATTATTATGGGAAGTGCCTTTTTTTTTCAGTTTAGCCCCTGCCCCCCAAAATGTCTGTGCAAGTCCCAGACACACAGTATGGCTGTAAAACTAGACAGCCCCTCAGTTATGTCTGGTGCAGGGTCTGTGGGGGTGGAGCATTCTCTGTTGTGCTCCGCCCCTGAGTTCCTGCACTAAATTTAATACTGGACAGCCCCTCAGGAATGCATAGGTTGCTACAGTTTGTTATTTGTACCTTTAGGGTAGGGTTACATGCACGGCTCAAGTCCTGCAGGAACGCGTGGGAACTGAGTTCCTGCACTTTTTTCACAGCAGGAACACTGTTCCCATTAGCAGGACCAGCGCTTAATTGGAAATCTTGGGTTTCCTACAGTATTTTACACTGCGAATCCGTTGGTGGCCCGATCCATAGTGTGCCTCCAGCTGTGACCAGCAGTGTACTCAGACAACGCAGGGCTTTTGGTCACAGCTGGAGGCACACTATAGGTCGGGTCACCGGCGGATCAGCAGCGTAAAATACGCTGTGGATCCCTTACATGTGACCCTACCCTTTAAGAGGATGTTATGGCTTGGCTGTTATGTTCAGCATCTATAAAAACGGTGCAGAGGGTGGTACACCTCTATGATGTGCTATCATCCCTGTGTCATGCTCCGCCCCTGAGGAACTAAACTTTAATGACTAATAGCATACCATAATGCTATATAAATCGAGTGTGGGAATTAAAGGGGTACTCCGGTGGAAAACATTTAATTATTATTATTATTTTTTTTAAATCAACTGGTGCCAGAAAGTTAAACAGATTTGTAAATTACTTCTATTAAAAAATCTTAATCCTTCCAGTACTTATTAGCTGCTGAATACTATAGAGGAAATTCTTTTCTTTTTGGAACACAGAGCTCTCTGCTGACATCACGAGCACAGTGCTCTCTGCTGACATCTCTGTCCATTTTAGGAACTGTCCAGAGCAGCATATGTTTGCCATGGGGATTTTCTCCTACTCTGGACAGTTCTTAAAATGGACAGAGGTGTCAGCAGAGAGCACTGTGCTCGTGATTCAGCAGAGAGCTCTGTGTTCCAAAAAGAAAATACTTTTCCTCTGTAGTATTCAGCAGCTAATAAGTACTGGAAGGATTAAGATTTTTTTTAATAGAAGTAATTTACAAATCTGTTTAACTTTCTGGCACCAGTTGATTTAAAAAAAAAAAAAAAAAAAACGTTTTCCACCGGAGTACCCCTTTAACCGCTTATATTTCCTGGGCCTAGCCCAGGACCTCATTTCAATATGATTTGAATTCTGATATTTCGTTCTAATCTGTCACTTTTTTTTTCCCCCGCCTCCAGCTCAGTGGATCCTTTCTTCTTGGACTCGGGGTTTGGGTAATGGTCGACCCCACCGGTTTCCGAGAGATAATTGCTGCCAATCCCTTGATGTTTATGGGTGCCTATCTCCTCCTTGCTATGGGCGCCATGCTTTTCCTGCTTGGCTTCCTGGGCTGTTGTGGAGCAATCCGCGAAAACAAGTGCCTTCTGCTCTTCGTACGTATCATTCTTCCGCTCGCTGTGATCTGCTGCGTTACTTCTCTGTAGATTGGTGCCTAGTGCAGTGTTTCCCAACCAGTGTGCCTCCAGCTGTTACAAAACTACAACCCCCAGCATGCCCGGACAGCCTTTGGCTGTCCGGGCATGCTGGGGGTTGTAGTTTTGCAACAGCTGGAGGCACACTGGTTGGAAAATTCTGGCCTAGTGCATTTTTTTTTTATAAAGATGATAAATGCTATAATTAAAGGAGAAATTATTATTTTTTTTTTTTTTTAAATCAACTGGTGCCAGAAATTTAAACAGATTTGTAAATGACTTCTATTAAAAAATCTTAATCCTTCCAGTACTAATTAGCTGCTGAATACTACAGAGGAAATTCTTTTCTTTTTGGAACACAGAGCTCTCTGCTGTCATCATGACCACAGTGCTCTCTGCTGACATCTCTGTCCATTTTAGGAACTGTCCAGAGCAGCATATGTTTTCTATGGGGATTTTCTTCTACTCTGGACAGTCCTTAAAATGGACAGAGTTGTCAGCAGAGAGCACTGTGCTCGTGATGTCAGTAGAGAGCTCTGTGTTCCAAAAAGAAAAAAATTTCCTCTGTAGTATTCAGCAGCTAATAAGTACTGGAAGGATTAAGATTTTTTAATAGAAGTAAATTACAAATCTGTTTAACTTTCTGGCACCAGTTGATTAAAAAAAAAAAAAGAGTTTTCAACCAGAGTACCCCTTTAAAGGAGAACTCCGGGATATGAAGCTAATCCCCTATCCTAAGGATAAGGGATAGGTTTCAGATCGCGGGGGATCCGACCGATGTGGCCCCCCCCCCCGCAACCTACCATATGGGGCTCTCGACACTTTGCCGAAATAACGCATACGACCACAACATGACGCAGCGGCTGACATTCCCCGTCAATACATTTCTATGGCAGAGGCGGAGACTGCCGAATGCAGCGCTCCGGTTTTCCCATAGAAATGTATTGAGGCGGTATGTCGGCTGCTGCGTCACGTGGTGGTCGGACACACCCCCTGGCCGCTGACTGCCGGGGCCCGTACGGGAGATCACGGGGGGGCCCCAGCAGTCGGACCCCCCACGATCTGAATCTTATCCCCTATCCTTAAGATAGCAGATAAGTTTTCTTATCCCAGAGTACTCCTTTAATTCTACTTGTGCACATTAAGCCACGCCCCCTACAAAATACAAAAATGCGGAAAAACCATCCTAAATAAGGCAGACGGCCTTTATTACAGGCGTCTGTCCACTTCATTCCTTTGCATGTTGCTGCACATTATGGAAACAGTTGTAACCGTGGATTGAAATTTTTAAAGGGGTACTCCACTGGAAAACTTTTTTTTTTTTTTTTTTTTTTTTCTAAATCAACTGGTGTTAAACTGGTAAATTACTTCTTAATCCTTCCAGTACTTATCAGCTGCTATATGCGCCACAGAAAGTTCTTTTCTTTTTTAATTTCCTTTCTGTCTGACCATAGTGCTCTCTGCTGACACCCCTGTCCATTTTAGGAACTGTCCAGAGAAGGAGAGGTTTGCTATAGGGATTTTCTACTACGCTGGACAGTTCCATAAAATGGACAGAGGTGTCAGCAGAGAGCACTGTGGTCAGAAAGAAAGGAAATTCAAAAAGAAACTTCCTGTGGAGCATACAGCAGCTGATAAGTACTGGAAGGATTAAGATTTTTAAATAGAAGTCATTTACAAATCTGTTTAACTTTTTGGCACCAGTTGATTTAAAAAAGAAAAATGTTTTCCGGTGGAGTACCCCTTTAAGTCCATCACCTTAATCATCACTATCTAGCGCGCCAAGCTGTCTGCCATAATAATTGTCACATTTTCTCTTCTAGTTTTTCATGTTTATTTTGGTCATATTCCTGGCGGAGCTCTCAGCTGCTATCTTGGCCTTCCTCTTCCGGGAGAACGTAAGTCATCTTTACTTTGTGTTTTAGGGACGGGGATTCTAGATCCTGGGGACCAGACCTCTACAGTAAGGGGTGCTACCCTAATTTTGCCAACCCCTTGACTCTGCCCATTGGCCCGCCCATTGACACGCCCCCACCTTACTACTGGGGTCATACACTGTAACAACACCCCCACTCCTCATGCCGCTGGCTGAGTGAATGGTTCGGATGCTGGTTGTCTAACTTTCTTGCGGCAGGCAGAGCGGCGCTCCCCATCAAGAGGGCACTCTAGGCAGCTGCCTATTTTGCCTATAGGCAGAACCGGCCCTGCTTCCTGCATTAGTACAGCACTTGCACTGTTTTATATATATTATATATGCATATACAGTGTGGAAAAAAGTATTTAGTCATCCATCAATTGTGCAAGAGTGGGGGGAAAGAATACAGGAAATCACTTTGTAGGATTTCTAATGAATTAATTGGTAAATTCCTCGGTAAAATAAGTATTTGGTCACCTACAAACAAGCAAGATTTCTGTCTCTCACAGACATGTAACTTCTTCTTTAAGGGTACGTTCCCACACGGTGTATTTTGCTGCGTATTTGGTGCTGCGTATTTTCCTACCCATTGACTTCAACAGAGAAAATAAAATACGCAGCAGCAAATACGCTGTGTGGGAATGTACCCTAAGAGTCTCCTGTCCTCCACTCGTTACCTGTATTAATGGCTCCTGTTTGAACTTGCTATCGGTATAAAAAACACCTGTCCACAACCTCAAACAGTCACACTCCAAACTCCACTATTGCCAAGACCAAAGAGCTGTCAAAGGACACCAGAAATAAAATTGTAGACCTACACCAGGCTGGGAAGACTGAATCTGCAATAGGCAAGCAGCTTGTGTGAGTAAATCAACTGTGGGAGCAATTATTAGAAAATGGAAGACATACAAGACCACTGATAATCTCCCTCAATTTGGGGCTCCACGCAAGATCTCACCCCGTGGTGTCAAAATGATCACAACGGTGAGCAAAAATCCCAGAACCACACGGGGACCTAGTGAATGACCTGCAGGAAGCTGGGACCAAAGTAACAAAGGCTACCATCAGTAACACACTACGCCACCAGGGACTCAAATCATGCAGTGCCAGACATGTCCCCCTGCTTAAGCCAGTACATGTCCGAGCCCGTCTGAAGTTTGCCAGAGAGCATTTGGACGATTCAGAAGAGGATTGGGAGAATGTCATATGGTCAGATTAAAAAAAAACTCAACTCGTCGTGTTTTGAGGAGAAAGAAGGCTGAGTTGCATCCAAAGAACACCATACCTACTGTGAAGAATGGGGGTGGAAACATCATGCTTTTTTTTCAGCAAAGGGACCAGAATGACTTATCTCTTTAAAGGAAAGAATGAATGGGGCCATGTATCGTGAGATTTTGAGTGAAAACCTCCATCCATAAGCAAGGGCATTGGAGATTAAACGTGGCTGGGTCTTTCACCATGACTATGATCCCAAACACACCACCCGAGCAATGAAGGAGTGGCTTCCTAAGAAGCATTTCAAGGTCCTGGAGTGGCCTAGCCAGTCTCCAGATCTCAACCCCTTAGATAACCTTTGGAGGGAGTTGAAAGTCCGTGTTGCCCAGCAACAGCCCCAAAAAAAAACAAGATGTGGCGCTGTTTCTGGAAGAAGGCAAATGTTTTTTTTCAATGCTGTTCAATAATATTAATAATCTGGTATATTTCCTGACTGCTGTTGTGATACCTAATTGCTGTCATCTTCTCTCCTATAGCTGACCAGGGATTTTTTCACCAAGGATTTAAAAAGACATTACCAAGGCAATAACAGCACAGACGTCTTCTCATCCACCTGGAATTCTGTAATGATCACAGTGAGTAGCAATAGAGAAAAGGGGACCACGATGGGGGCTGTCATTACCCCACACATCCAGTTATTAGACCTGACCACAGTAATATCCATAGACAAACCAGTCTATATACTGTTCCTCCTGTAATAATTGTACTCATCCTTGTTTTCCATTACAGTTTGAATGCTGCGGAGTGAACGGACCAGAGGATTTCAATGGCGCTTTGCATTTCATGAATAGTATACCGGAGGCCTGCTGCGGAAAAAATGTCCTACAGAAAGATGGGGAATTCTTTGGCCGGGCAGAATGCATGATGGGAAAAGAAATTAACAGACAGGTAAAGAACAACAATTTGCACCCACCATCCTTATTATTTAGATAACTTCAACACCCCCCCCCCCCCCAAATAGTCCAATTTAAAGGGGTACTTCGTTGCTCAGTGTTATGAACAAACTGTTCCGAATGCTGGAGATGGGAGCTTGTGATGTAATAGCCTGCGCCCCCTCATAACGTTACGCCCCATCCCCTCCATGCAAGTCTATGGGAGGGGGCGTGATGGCTGTCATGCCCCTTCCCATAGACTTGCATTGAGGGGCTGGGGCATGACGTCATGAGGGGGCGGGGCTTTGACGTCACAAGCTCCCGGCTCTAGCGTTCGGAGCAGTTTGTTCCAAATGCTCAGCAGCGGAGTACCCCTTTAACTGAATGTAGTCCACTACAGAATGCTATGTTGATCTATGGCTCACATTTGGCATAAATCTTATGTCAGTCATTTGTACCAGATTTATTAATAAGGGCACATTTTGAACAATTAGCCAAATCTATGTGTGCAATAAAAACTGCACCTTTTCAGGCTTAAAAAATTTAACTAAAATTACGTCACCTTTGGAGACAACACCCAGTTTTATCAGCAAAATTACAACTAGTCATTGTTTGCTCCTTTTTTGTTTTTTTAATAAAAGAGTACCCCTCATGATAATAATTTTTTAGTTTTCTACCTTGATATTGCTCTGTATTTTCTGCTCAGTCTCGGTCAGATTCACAGACTGGGAAGGGGCGTTCCCCAGCAGGTGTGACATCATCTGAAGCCATACAGGGGAGAACTTCCTCCCTCATTCTGCTACACACAGCCCAGAGCAGTTCAGTGTGAAATGAACTATGATTGGCTAAGGCTGCACATACACCCCCCCTCAGCACTCCAGACTGCATTTCCTGATTTTGGACTTCTGCCAGGCCAGCAGGAGTCCAAAGTCTGTGCAAGAGATGGTAGGAAATGTGCTCTGGACAAGTAGGGAGACACCTAGTATCGATGCAAACTACAACCAAAATAACTTTTTTTTGTTTTTTTCCCCCTAGGGGTGCTACTCAACAATAATCAATGCCATGGAACCATATGTGTACATTGCAGGAGCGTTAGCCATCGGTGTGTTAGCAGTTGAGGTAAGAAACAGAATAATCCAGGATATAAACAGTGACCCCCCGACCTACGATGGCCCCGACATATGATCAAATCGACATACGATGGCCTCTCAGAGGCCATCGCATGTTGATGTCAGCATCAACATACGATGCTTTTTTATGTCGGGGCCATCGCATTAACTGCTATCTGACAGCGCAAAGTGCTTAAGCTGCTGCCGGATAGCAGCTTAATGTTCCCCGTGTGGTGCGGTAAGTATTACTTACCCCTCCACGATGCTCCGGGGTGCCCTCCGGGTCCAGCGCTGGTCTTCCGGTGTCTTCTCGGCCCTCTCCAATGACGTCAATACGCTGCTGCGCACGTCATCCAATAGGAATGTGGTACGCAGCAGCGTAATGACGTCGCAACGCAGGCCCAATAAGGCCTTGCGGAAGAAAGCAGAGGACCTGAGAAGACAGTATAAGATCGGAGAAGACAGCAGAGGACCGGAGAAGACAGCTGAGAGCCCAGCGGAGACCCGGGTTCACCATCGGGAGCAGCGGGGACAGGTGAGTACAGCTTCCTATACTTTACATTGCACGAATCCCTCAACATACGATGAATTCGACAAACGATGGCTCGTTTGGAACGAATTACCATTGTATGTTGAGGGACCACTGTACAATGCATTAGGAAAGTCTTCAGACCCTTTCACGTTTTTCAAATTTTTTTGTTATGTTGCACCTTGTTCTAAAATAAAATAAAAAAAACTCCATTCTGCCCTCAATTATTTAAGGGGGGGGGGGGGGGACAAGCTAACAGTTTTCCTTTAATAAATCCTTGGGTATGGTGAAATGCTTTCAGGGAAGAATACCTCCATATGTATATAGCCCGAAGGAATGTGCTACGATATATTTAGAAACCTTATATTATGTGCATGAGCCCATAGGATATTGGTGACAGTCTCTGTTTTTCTCTTTTGTATATCATGGGAATATTGTTGCCTGAAGCAGAGATTTTCATACGTTGCATACATTCTCCTTGCTTTGAACATTAATAATATGTGTAGGTATATAGACGACGTTTTTTTTATGCCATAATCTTACACTTTTCTCTTTTTCCTTCTATTTCACAGCTGTTTTCAATGATATTTGCCATGTGCCTGTTCAGGGGCATACAGTAGAATAGACCGCCACTCAGGAGGAACATTGTGTGCCAAATTGCGAGGGTCGCCTAACTCCCCACAAATTCAAGAAAATCATCTTGTTTCAAAGCCTTTACCGCCAGAGGGTCTTGCACTACCCCTGAGGCCCTCAACAGCAAAAAAAGAAAAAGAAAAAAAGTGTTACTGGGAACACTTCCCCTCCCTTGCTGTACCAGCCTATTAACTATGATGAAGACCCCCAACTTGGGGACACTGCACTGGAACTCAACCCTGTGAGTAATGGCGAGTATACATTAATGAGCACCCAATGTCCACTATGTGTATATAAGAGACTGGTCAGAAGACACGAGAAGATGTTCTACGCCCCCCCCCCTTACGTGAAAGCTTGGTGGTCGGTCACGTGAAGCGGCAGCGGTGACGGCAGGGTAGTAAAAGGCACTGTACTTTTTTTTTTTTCCCTTCATCGGAGTGAACGGTAGAAGTTTACGATCCTGTCCTGTGTTTTTATAAACGTTCTTGTTCCTGGATTTTCCTACTAGGAGTAAATGATTTGTACTCGTAGCACAAATGCTAAACTATTATTTAAAGATACATTTCTTTTGCTTTGGATCAGGGGAGGTCCCCTGACTTTACGGGGTTGGAGAGCCCCTTTATATGGGAACAAAGATCCCTTAGATTAGGGCATCTTGGACAATGCCCAATAGAGGTTGAGCAGGGGTCCGGTAGCCAGAAGACTCCAAATCGGGATCCCCCTGACATGGGTCCAATCACATCCTCGACTTTAAGACACCCTAATGTAAAGGGCAGGGGCGTAGCTATAAAGGTAGCAGTCACACCGGGGCCCTGGTGCCTAAGGGGGCCCCAAAACACATCTGCCCCTTAAGAGACCAGTATTTTAATTGGCATATGGGGCCCTGTTGCAGATTTGGCATCGGGGCCCAGAAGCTACAAGCTACGCCTCTGGTAAAGGGGACATTTTTTTCCCTACAACAGGAGGACCCCCGCTTCTCTGTGCATTATACATAGCGCCTAATTGTCTTAATAAGCCCTGTTGTAATACTTAGTTTCTCCTCTGGGGGTGCTGCAGGGAACGGACAACTTGCTAAAAGCTTTTTTCCTGCAGATCGTAATTGATCGATGTCATTGTTGCTTATTGTTGGTTTACTTTTCTATCAAAATGTCGGCCTTAAGCATCTACATGATGTCTTAAAAAAAATTAATAAATAAATAAAATAAAAAAAGTGTTAAAGAAGAGTTGGGAGCGGGGAAAGCTGCTGTGCCAATTGGCATCACCGGAGGTCTTTCGGATTGGATTTCGGAGGCAATTAAAGACTATGGGGGGGCATCTGACTTGTGCAAAGTGCATGGAGAAGTATTTGGGGGTTGGCCAAGTTTGCTGTGACGGCACAGTTGAGACGAGCGGGTTACGCATTCATTAAAAAGAATAGGTGACCAGTGATCACAACCAGAAAGTGCCCCTACTAGTACCCATAAGTCAGTGTTTCCCAAGCAGGGTGCCTCCAGCTGTTGCAAAACTACAACTCCCAGCATGCCCGGACAGCCGAAGCCTGTCCGGGCATGCTGGGAGTTGTAGTTTTGCAACAGCTGGAGGCACCCTGCTTGGGAAACACTGCCGTAGGTGTTATGTCCAGCCCCACTATCAGCACTTTTGCCCCCACCCTTCAACTTAGTGGTGACCCGTACAATGACCCTAAGCCCCCCTCCCCGATTTATTAACCCCTTGACTCTGTCACTTATATGTATTTACATCTTGTTATATACTTTATTTCCCTCACAATATCCAGTTCCCATTTTGCGCAGCCCCTTCGTACTTTACACTATTAGCCAACTTTTCTGCAAAGTTATTAGAAGCCCTTATATGTAGCGATAGATTTGCAGAACTACACCGTAGGAGACAATTCAGGGTCTGTGCAGATAAAACTGTTTAAAGGGGTTCTCCACTGCCTTAAAGGGGTAGTCCAGTGGTGAAAAACTTATCCCCTATCCTAAGGATAGGGGATAAGTTTGAGATCGCGGGGGGGTCCGACCGCTGGGGCCCCCTGCGATCTCTCTGTACGGGGGCCAGGCTCTCCGGCCAGATAGCGGGTGTCGACCCCCGCACGAAGCGGCGGCCGACACGGCCCCTCAATACATCTCAATGGCAGAGCCGGAGATTGCCGAAGGCAGGGCTTCGGCTCTGCCATAGAGTTGTATTGAGGGGGCGTGTCGGCTGCCGCTTCGTGCGGAGGTCGACACGCCCCCTTCCCGTGGGCTGTCGGGGCTCTGTACAGGAGATCGCAGGGGGCCCCAGCGGTCTGACCCCCCGCGATCTGCAACTTATCCCCTATCCTTAGGATAGGGGATAAGTTGTTCGCCACTGGGTCACCACTGGACTACTCCTTTAACCTACTTGTGGCAGTTAATATTGTGCCTATATGTTATTATGGCTTTTTTTTCCGGTTGCTCTTGGTTCTGTACGTGGTGTTTTTCTTACCTCGGTTCCAGACTCGGAATCTGGTTTCTTCATTTGCTTCCTGCCTTGCCTCGACCACTTTTTTTTCTCTTCCGCCGCCATCTTGCCGTCACCGTGGAGAGTGGTGTGTGGGAGGCCGGCCTGCCCCTCGCTCCGTACGTGCGCGACTGAATCCTCTGGCGTCATCAGCGCGCACCTCCTTACTTTCAGCTTCTTCTAAGCTGAATGCGGATTGGGCTGCTTTCGGCGAATCGGATCCCGTGATGGGCGCATGCGCAGTTCGTCCGCGCTCAGGAGGGTCATCTGCGCATGTGCCATTGTGATGTCAGCCTCGGGATGACCCTCCTGAGCGAGGACGAACTGCGCATGCGCCCATCACATATAGCCACAGTACTAACTAACTGCCACAAGTAGGTTAAGGCAGTGGAGAACCCCTTTAAGGGTCCGTTCACAAGGGCGGATTACTTGCGGAATTTCTGCAGCGTACTTGATGCAGAAAATCCGCAGCGGATTTTGCTACCATTGACTTCAATGGGTCAGCAGAAAAATATGCTGCGGAAATTTCGCAGGTAATCCGCCCGTGTGAATGGACCCCAAAAAGGGAATTAAAAAAATGTTTTGCAATAAATTAAAGAAATGGAACTCTGTTAAAGATTTTTCTATTTTTTTTTTTTTTATATGCAGCAGGCAGCATGATTTCTGCAAGATTTTTGGCTTCTTATGTTACCCTCCATGCTTTGCACTACAGCACAGCTTAGCTATACTTAATAGTGGGGGCAAAAGGAGTCCATGGGGGATTCTTTAAAGGGGTACTCCGGTGGAAAACGTATTATTATTATTATTTTTTTTAAATCAACTGGTACCAGAAAGTTAAACAGATTTGTAATTTACTTCTATTAAAAAATCTTAATCCTTCCAGTACTTATTAGCTGCTGAATACTACAGAGGAAATTCTTTTCTTTTTGGAACACAGAGCTCTCTGCTGACATCTCGAGCACAGTGCTCTCTGCTGACACCTCTGTCCATTTTAGGAACTGTCCAGAGTAGGAGAAAATCCCCATAGAAAACATATGCTGCTCTGGACAGTTCATAAAATGGACAGAGATGTCAGCAGAGAGCACTGTGCTCGTGATCTCAGCAGAGAGCTCTGTGTTCCAAAATGAAAACCATTTTTTGTCTAGTATTCAGCAGCTAATAAGTACTGGAAGTATTAATATTTTTTTAATAGAAGTAATTTACAAATCTGTTTAACTTTCTGGCACCAGTTGATTAAAAAAAAAATTTTTTTCCACCAGAGTACCCCTTTAAATTATACAATGGGAATACCCCTAAAATGTTAATACTTTAAAACAAAAATACTGTGCCTTAACTCAGACCCCTTCTGCATCCACCGGCTTGTCTGTATTAGATACTGGCACTCATCCTGGCTCAGCTCTAGAATTTAAAGGGGTTATCCAGGAATAGAAAAAGAGAGCTAATTTCTTTCAAAAACAGCTCCATGTCTGTCTCCAGGTTGGGTGTGATTCTGCAGCTCCGTTCCATTGAAGTGAATGGAGCCAAGTTGTAGTACCACACCCAACCTGGGGACAGACGGACATGGAGCTGTTTTTGAAAGAAATTAGCTCTGTTTTTCTATTCCTGGATAACCCCTCTAAATCCTAGAGCTGAGCCAGGATAATGTCTTTCAAAAACAGCTCCACGTCCGTCTGTCTCCAGGTTGGGTGAGGTACTACAACTTGGCTCCATTCACTTCAATAGAACGGAGCTGCAGAATCACACCCAACCTGGAGACAGACGGGGAGCAGTTTTTGAAAGAAATTTGCTTTGTTTTTCTATTCCTGGATAACCCCTTTAAGAGATAGGAGATGTTGCAAAACCACATCCCTGTTGAGGCATGCTGGGAGTTGTAGTTTTGCAACATCTGCAGAGCAGTAGTTTGGAGACCACAGTTCTAGGACAGTATCTGCAAGCTTAGGGCATGCTGGGAGTTGTAGTTTTCTAAACTGTTTCCCTGCAGATGATGCAAAACTACAACTCCCAGCATGTATTAATTTGGCAAAATTAGATTGTTTTGCAGGGAAACATTTTGGAGACCACTGATATAGATCTAATTTTAATCTAATTTTGCCAAATTAATACATGCTGGGAGTTGTAGTTTTGCATCATCTGCAGGGAAACAGTTTGGAGATTATGCAAAACTACAACTCCTAGCATGTAATAATTTGGCTAAATTAGATTAAAACTAGATCTAGAGCAGTGGTCTCCAAAATGTTTCCCTGCAAAACAGTGTGTGCCAGCTAAGGGCATGCTGGGAGTTGTAGTTTTACAACATCTAGAGCAATAGCCTCCAAACTGCTGCCCGGCAGATGTTCCAAAACTACAACTCTCAGTATGCACTAAGCTGGTACACACTGTTTTGCAGGAAAACATTTTGGAGATCACTGCTCTAGATCTAATTTTGCCAAATTAATACATGCTGGGAGTTGTAGTTTTGCAACATATATAGGGAAACAATTTGGAGATGTTGCAAAACTACACCTCCCAGCATGCCCTAAGCTGGCAAGATACTGTTCTAGAACTGTGGTCTCCAAACTGCTCCCCTGCAGATGTTGCAAAACTACAACTCCCAGCATGTATTAAGATGACCAAAGCTGTAGAATGGTGCCTGCCCACTTAATACATGCTGGGAGTTGTAGTCTTGCAACAGGGCGGCAGTTAATTAGAACAGCGTCTGCCAACTTATTGCTTGCTGGGAGTTGTAGTTTTGCAACATCTAGAGCTGTGGTCTCCAAACTGCTTCCCTGCAGAGGATGCAAAACTACAACTCCCAGCAAGACGCTGTTCTAGAGCAGTAGTCTCCAAACTGCCACCCTGTTGCAAGACTACAACTCCCAGCATGCCCTAACGGTCTAAGGCTCTCTAGCTGTTGCATAACTAGAACTTTCGGCATTCCCTAACAGCCGCAGGCTCTCCAGCATGATGGGAGTTGTAGTTCTGCCATGCTGTATAGCCTGCAGCTGCCAGGGCAATGATAGGAGTTGTAGTCTTGCAGATGCTGCCGAGATCATTGCTCTAGAAATTCGGATTCCGATAGGTTGGCACGAGGCTTGCCATTCCTACACCAGTAAAGAGCCAGTGCATCAGGGCAGGAAGTGTTGTCATAGGGACGTACCTGCACAAGCAATACCCTCAAGAGTGCGGAGAGATAAAACGGCCTCCTTATTGAGCTTTCCCTGTTACTGTGAATATAGTTCCGTGGTGTTTTGCCTGCATTTGTAGAAGACAACTTTAACCCTTACTGGAGCAAGAACCCTTCTCTCCCAGTGGAAGCTGCAGATGATTGTAGCTCAACAGCGGCCGCCGGTGGCAAAAATAGGAATGTCACCCAACCTTGGAGATCCTGAAAAAAATCAAAATAAAATGACATTTTGTAAATGTAAATTTTGACTTCTAACCAGTACAAAGCTGCATTGTCCGGTGCAATCCTGCTTCTTTTCTATGAACAGACTTTTTTGTTATTATTGAAGTGCAGGATGGGAATCTACCTGGACACCTTATTTCTGTAAAAAAAATAAAAATACAATTGTGAAAGTAACAAACATGGTGTTTTTTTTTCTTTATTTTAAAAGTGGCGCTATAGGTACTACGGTGATGTTATACATTACCTAAAACAGCGTTTCCCAACCAGGGTGCCTCCAGCTGTTGCAAAGCAACAACTCCCAGCATGCCAAGAGATGTATCTCTTTCTGCATAACAGGGCAAGATTTACCTTTCAGGATCCAAGAAAAGATGGAAGAGCTTGTAGCTATAGGCTGGTTCCCAAAGTTGGGTACAACCATGGGCACCACACTTGCTGACTGACAGTATTCCATTACAATGATGCCTTTTGCATTGCAATCAGCAAGTGTGGTGCCCATGGTTGTACCCAACTTTGGGAACCAGCCTATAGCTACAAGCTCTTCCATCTTTTCTTGGCTCCTGAAAGGTAAATCCTGCCCTGTTATGCAGAAAGAGAGATATCCATTGTTTCCACTTCCATTCAGGAGTCTGGGAAAGCTTGCTAAGATTCCCTAAAGGGGAAACAATTTGGAGACGATATTGGTTATCATCCTACTTTCCCCAAATACAGAAACTGTATTGTATGTATTTTTTTCTCTCAAAGCAATGATGTAGGTCCCCCAGATTTTACACTACAACTCCCAGCATTCTTAGCAGCGGGGTGTCTGCAGTATAGGCTTTCACACAGCTTTCCCTAGCTCTTGAATCAGGTAAAGCAGCAACATCGCAAACTGCAGCCATACAGACCTGGTTTCCCTTAAGCTTTGACAAATACAGAACAGACAGCCCGAAGGGTTAAAGGGGTACTCCGGTGGAGAACTTTGTCTCAGGAACTGTCCAGAGTAGGAGCAAATCCACATAGCAAACCTCTCCTGCTCTGCACAGTTCCTGACATGGACAGAGGTGTCAGCAGAGAGCACTGTGGTCAGATAGAAAGGAATATCAAACATAAAATAACTTCCTGTGGAGCATACAGCAGCTGCTAAGTACTGGAAGGATTAAGATTTTTAAATAGAAGTAATTTACGAATCTGTTTAAAGGGGTACTCTGGTGGAAAACTATTTTATTTTTATTTTTTTAAATCAACTTTTGCCAGAAAGTTAAACAGATTTGTAAATCACTTCAATTAAAAAATCTTAATTCTTCCAGTACTTATTAGCTGCTGAATACCACAGAAGAAATTATTTTCTTTTTGGAACACAGAGCTCTCTGCTGACATCTCTGTCCATTTAAGGAACTGTCCAGAGTAGGAGGAAATCCCCATAGCAAACATATGCTGCTCTGGACATTTCCTAAAATGGACAGAGATGTCAGCAGAGAGCACTGTGGTCATGATGTCAGCAGAGAGCTCTGTGTTCCAAAAGGAAAATAATTACCTCTGTAGTATTCAGCAGCTAATAAGTACTGGAAGGATTAAGATTTTTTTTTTATAGAATCTGTTTAACTTTCTGGCACCAGTTGATTTATTAAAAAAAATAAAAAATAAAAAGTTTTCCACCAGAGTACCCCTTTAAAACACGTCTTCAGAGCATTAGTATGTAGCCTGTAGCATCCCAGCTATTTTTAAAGGGGTACTCCGCTGCTCAGCGTTTGTAACAAACTGTTCTGAACACTGGAGCTGGTGCCAGGAGCTTGTGACATCATAGCCCCGCCCATCATGACATCACACCCCGCCCCCTCAATGCAAGTCTATGGGAGGGGGCGTGACAGCCCCCTTCCATAGACTTGCATTGAGGGGGTGGGGCATGACATCATGAGGGGTGGGGCTATGACGTCACAAGCTCCCGGCAACGGCTCCAGTGTTCGGAACAGTTTGTTCCAAACGCTGAGCAGCGGAGTACCCCTTTAAAAACTACAAGACCCAGCATGCCCTGACGGCATTCCATTAAAATACAGAGTTACCCATTGTAATCAGCAAGTATTGTGCCCTAGTTTGGGCAGCAGCGTACCCACAGGCTCTTCCACCTTTTCTTGTCTGCCAACTGATAAAACTGCCCTGATATGCAGCAACCTATAAATCAAGATTTGGATCGCTGTAATCTTCCATTC